>NC_142880.1:68517954-68669469 GCF_051225735.1 Oryctolagus cuniculus | reverse complement strand
GGTTTCCCATGCCTGAAATGCTCTAATGGGCTTCTCTGGCTGTTTTCAATTGTACATTCAGACTGCGGTTGTACTTGTGCCCAGCATGTTGGGAGATTTTGCTTCACTGGCTCCCAAATTGTCCAGATATCTACTAGAGAGGTAATGGGATATTTCCCCTCTACCCTCTGAAGATTCTGGAATGAGCTGACATGACACTTTAAATAGAAGAATGAAACACAAATTTATCAATGTGCAAAGAGGCAGAATCACAGCACCCAGGAAAACCACACGACTGTGATTACCCAGCAACCCAGTGCAGCTCAGAAGCTCACGTGCCCTTTCTCCACAGCAGAGAGGGAGAATGGACAGTGCAGACATTTCTGAGGGGTTGTAAGTGTCTATTAGGGGAATGAGTAAAAAGAACAGATACTATAGACACAGTTAGCTTTCCACATGATTCCCTGGAATTTGAATGGGTCTGAGGGACAGACTTGTCTTGCAGTGGGCATCTATTCAGTTGCAGTTACTTTCCTTACTCTTCTTTTCCAACAGAGAAGATGAGATTTCAGGGTGGAGATGGAAGGCAACTGTGTTCCCTTGTCCAGTCTGGTATTAATAGACAAAGGAATTCCAGAGAGAAGGGGGAGAGGGCACTAGAAGGTTAGAAGGATCTTGATTCTGAGCTTGCTTTTAAGGCCTCTTGACTTCCTTTAGATCAAACTGCTCAGCTTGCCAGATAATGCAGTAGTTTTGGGATACCACTCTCTGAGCCCCAAAACTACTTTCTCAGACTAAGATGGTTCCTGAATTACATGGATAGTTGCTACAGAGTTGATGCTTGCTGCCTAAAAGAAGACTTCATCATTTGTTTTATTCAGGACACTAATCAAGGTGGGTTACTAACACGTTTGTGTTTGAAAATTCTTCTGAACACTTGGGAATCTCCATTTCACAGGAGTGACTCCTAAGAGATCTGATCTAAACAATAGTTAGCCTTAATCCTCCGCCTAGCGGCACCGGCACACCGGGTTCTAGTCCCGGTCGGGGCGCCGGATTCTGTCCCGGTTGCCCCTCTTCCAGGCCAGCTCTCTGCTGTGGCCAGGGAGTGCAGTGGAGGATGGCCCAAGTGCTTGGGCCCTGCACCCCATGGGAGACCAGGAAAAGCACCTGGCTCCTGGCTCCTGCCATCGGATCAGCGCGGTGCGCCGGCCGCAGCGCGCCGGCCGCGGCGGCCATTGGAGGGTGAACCAACGGCAAAGGAAGACCTTTCTCTCTGTCTCTCTCTCTCACTGTCCACTCTGCCTGTCAAAAAAATAAAAAATAAAAAAAAAATAGTTAGCCTTGTAAGTATAAAGTAAACTGAAAATGGATCTTTGTAAAATTTAAGAGAATAGGAGAAGGAGGAAGAAGAAGGTTGGGACTGTGGATGGGAAGGAGGATAGGGTGGAAACTATCACTATGTCCCTAAATCTGTGTATATGAAATACATGAAATTTGTATACCTTAAATAAAATATAAAAAAAGAGAAACACTAGAAGCTCCAATTGCTGAAAACAAGTTTAAAAAATTGCTTAGCTTGCCAAATTAATGCCGTTTTTCAGGAAAACACTCTCTGAGCCTCAAAACCGGTCTCTCAGAATAAGATGGTCCCTGTTTCACACAGACTGGAGCATCAAGCTAGGGGCTTGATGCTCGTTGCCTAAAAGAAGATTTTCTCATTTGTTTTGGTCAGAGGACACTAATCAGGGTGGGTTACCATGAATATACTTGTGCTAGAAAATCTTTTGCACACTTGGAAATCTCTATTTCACAAGAATGACATGCCGGCGCCGCGGCTCACTAGGCTAATCCTCCGCCTAGCGGCGCCGGCACACCGGGTTCTAGTCCCGGTCGGGGCGCCGGATTCTGTCCCGGTTGCCCCTCTTCCAGGCCAGCTCTCCGCTGTGGCCAGGGAGTGCAGTGGAGGATGGCCCAGGTCCTTGGGCCCTGCACCCCATGGGAGACCAGGAAAAGCACCTGGCTCCTGGCTCCTGCCATCGGATCAGCGCAGTGCGCTGGCCGCGGCGGCCATTGGAGGGTGAACCAACGGCAAAAGGAAGACCTTTCTCTCTGTCTCTCTCTCTCACTGTCCACTCTGCCTGTCAAAAAAAAAAAAAAAAAAAGAATGACCCCTGAAAGATCTGAGCTAAGCAACAATCAGCCTTCCTTCAGTTTCTCTCTTGCTGTTCCCTAAAATGAAATAACTACTTGTATATTCCCTGAATTCTACAGAATTCTTAGGTTAAGCTTCTTAGGTTCTGATTCCAAAAGCCAATGACACCTATGCTAGCTAGCAGAAAATCTTTGAGCTGTCCTAAATTTAATTACAAGGGCCAGAAAATGGAAGATTGGAGAGATAAGGAAGCTAATCAGCTAACAGTTTTGGCTAAACCACCCAAGAACAACAAATACAATTCCAGATGCCAAACTCCAAGTCTCTGACCTGCTGGGCATCAAAATGCCCTCTTCACACCCACACCAATCCAGAAGCAACAAGTACTCCACATAAGGATTGCCCTCCTCTTTGTTTTATTCCTTCCTTGGCTGCTCTGCTTCCAATCCGCCTTCTTACTAATGTGCCTGGGAAGGCAGCAGAGGATGGCCCAAGTACTTAGGGATCAGGTGGGAGGTCAGGATGACTGTTGCAGGCATCTCTCCAAGCTTCCTTCCTATTTGCATTATTCTGCCCTTTTTATCTATAGCAACACAAACAATTTATGTCTCATGTTTCCCTCATGAAATTGTCATTATAAATATGTGTGGGGAGCAAACCGGACTAGACTGAGTTACTGGAATTAAGACTTATTCTATGCATCTGCTCTCCCACAATGTGGCGTTGGGAGAGAAGTAAACAGCTTCCGCACAGCTGCCTCCAGTTCAACTGATAAACTGTAGGACTTGCTCCTGATTGGAGAGCAGCGTACTCGGCGTGTGGGCAGCCGAGTTAGGATTGGCGGAGGAGGACTATAAAGGAGGAGAGAGACGGCATGCACCGGGAACATCTATGGGGAACATCTAAGGGAACCCGTGCAACCCCCGAGAAAGCCGGCCGGCGGAGTGCCGCTCCCCTGCGGAAGTGGGGAATGTGGCCAGGGGGAACTGCCCTTCCACGGAGGTGGAAGGGATAGTAACCAACCCGGGAAGAACCAGCAGCAAACCCGGGGAGGGCCGAGCAGACAGAAGAACAGCGCAGGGTCCTGTGTCGTTCCTCCACGAAGAGGGGGAGCGACATAATGGTGCCGTGACTCGGATTAGGAAACCTAGCTCGGATAGGAAACTTAGGACGGATATGAAACCTAGGAGGGAAGAAACGGGAAGAAATGGGAAATTACCGGAGAGAGACTAGCAAACAGCCTAGGGAAAAGCCGGACGATAAAGGTGCCGGAAGAAGCTATTGAAAGCCTAGGCATAGATTCGGATACGGACTACGGGGGGAAGCTGGGAGAAATCTCTAAGGTCGAAAGCGAAAGTGAAAGCTAGAACAAACAGACTCGGACGCGGACTGTGGGGAGAGGCCATTAGAAATGAGGGAGGAATATTGTTGGAAGAAAACTTAGGGAAACATACCGGGTAGAGAAAAATGTTAGGGAAATTGAAGCCGTGGGGGGCAGGCCAAGGCGGACACGAAAGCCACTTTGGGATTCTCAAGTTAGCCCGGGAATAGGGGGCGAAAAGTTGAAACCAGAAGCTGAAACGTGAGCCTGGTTGGGATCCGTCTGATTAGCCCGGGGAGCAAAGGACGGGAAGCCAAACCGTGGGGCGGAGACGTATGCTGGGTTGAATTCGCCAGGCTAGCCCGGGGAACTTAGATTGAATGCTAGTGGCGGACACGTAAGCTATGCTGTGTTACTCGCGGAAGCCGCCGCGTGCAGAGAGAGCACGGGGCGTGAATAGATAGGGAACGGGGCTGGCGTGAGGCCGTGGTGCAGACGCGAAGGGCGTGGAGACCGCGGAGCGCGCGAAGCCAAGCCGCGCAAAGCCGGGAAGCCGCGCAGATGAGAGAGGCTGAAGCGGCTCAGAGCCGGGGAGGCGCCGAGAAGCAGCCTCGGGGCGGGGCGAGGCGCCGGGAAGCTGCAGGGATAAGAGAAACAGAAGTTTAGAAGTAAAGTGAGAGAAATAGGAATGCTGGAAGATAGAAGTAAAATGGGAGAAATAGGAATGCCCGGAGATAGAGAAATAGAGAAATAGAAAGGCCTCCCCTCAACATGGCAATGAGAAAGCTTGGATTCGGTCTGCCTGATTAAGTGAGGCGATGAGCACGATGAGCACCTGCGGCGGCTAGCAGCTTATGCGCCGCAGGTCACCGAAGACAGGCACGAATTAACATCAGTAAGGCTTCCCCACAATGCAACAATTAGGAGGCTTGGATTCGGTCTGCCTGATTTAAGGCGGTAAGCACCAGCAAACAGCTCGACCAAAGCATGAGCTGCAGGTCACCGAAGATAGGCACAAACCAACACTAATAAGTCTCCCCCACAATACGGCAATGAGAAGGCTTGGATTCGGTTTGCCTGATAGGTTTTGTAAGCCCCTGCGGGCAGAGCAGAGCATGCGCTGCAGGGCACCGAACACAGGCACGCATCAGCGCCTAAAAACCTCCTCATAATGGCGAAGAGAGGACCCGGATTCGGTTTTCCTGATTGATAGGACTTGTAAGAGCCTGTGGCAACTCTAGCAAGTAGAGCAGAGTGTGTGCCGCGGGACACCGAAGACAGGCGCGTATCAACGCCAAAAATAAAAAGAAAGGGGGATCTGTGGGGAGCAAACCGGACTAGACTGAGTTACTGGAATTAAGACTTATTCTATGCATCTGCTCTCCCACAATGTGGCGTTGGGAGAGAAGTAAACAGCTTCCGCACAGCTGCCTCCAGTTCAACCAATAAACTGTAGGACTTGCTACTGATTGGAGAGCAGCGTACTCGGCGTGTGGGCAGCCGAGTTGGGATTGGCGGAGGAGGACTATAAAGGAGGAGAGAGACGGCATGCACCGGGAACATCTATGGGGAACATCTAAGGGAACCCGTGCAGCCCCCGAGAAAGCCGGCCGGCGGAGTGCCGCTCCCCTGCGGAAGTGGGGAATGTGGCCAGGGGGAACTGCCCTTCCACGGAGGTGGAAGGGATAGTAGCCAACCTGGGAAGAACCAGCAGCAAACCCGGGGAGGGCCGAGCAGACAGAAGAACAGCGCAGGGTCCTGTGTCGTTCCTCCACGAAGAGGGGGAGCGACAAATATGCTCTTTGGTCTGGGTCCAGTGAACAGATTTCCAACTGCTCTCTAAGCTTGCAGCTACGTTGTGGAAACCTGTCCTGGGACCCAGCCCTTTTTCTGACTAGCATCTCTAACACTTCAATAAAGCCTTTTATTTCAAATGTCCCTGAGTTGCTAGACTTTTGGCTAAACATCTATAATGTAGTATTTTTTTAAATGTTCTATTTCTAGAGATGCAGCATGATACAACAGCAATCTTATCAAATTTGAGTAATATAACAGCCCCTTTAAAAGGAAACATTTGCTTTTTTTTTTTTTTTTTGGCAGGCAGAGTTAGACAATGAGAGAGAGAAACAGAAAGAAAGGTCTTCCTTTTTCTGTTGGTTCACCCCCAAAATGGCCACTACAGCCGGCGCACTCCACCTATCCAAAGCCAGGAGCCAGGTGCTTCCTCCTGGTCTCCCATGCCGGTGCAGGGCCCAAGCACTTGGGCTGTCCTCCACTGCCTTCCTGGGCCACAGCAGAGAGCTGGACTGGAAGAGGAGCAACAGGGACAGAATCCAGTGTGCCGGCACCGCAGGCAGAGGATTAGCCAAGCGGCGTCAGCCCATTTGCTTTATCTTAATGTTGACTTTTGTATTTTTAAAAAAAGATTTATTTATTTATTTACTTACTTACTTGAAAGGCACAGCAAGAGAGAAGTAGAGACACAGAAAGAAAGACAGAGATCTTCACTTGCTGGTTCATTCCCCAAATGCCTGCAACAGTCATTCTGATCTCCCACATGGGTGCCAGGGGCCTAAGTACTTGGGCCATCCTCTGCAGCCTTCCCAGGCACATTAGCAGGAAGGTGGATTGGAAGCAGAGCAGCCAGCGCTTATGTGAGATTTTGTCATAGGAACTGTCCCTAGAGGAAACGTGTCTCTTTGTGTTAGACATTGTAGACATTTTTTCCAAGGAAACTTTCTGAACCCATTCTAGCCTAAATTTTTAATAGATAAATATTTTAAAAGGTATGCAGAAAACATCAATTCAGAAGAAGGAAAGGATAAAAAACAAGGAAAAATGATGATTTTTTAAAAATGCAAATTAAGGTGAATGGAGAAATAATAACAACTACAAACTAAAAGATTATTATAGCAATGTTAACACCAGCAAAACGTGATCTAAGCAAAGAGCTAGAACAATGCTGGAGAAATCTTATCACAAGGTTAAAAAAAATCACCAAAAATCTATTGTCAGGGCTGAGGTGAGTGAGTTGTGTGTATGCCTGGTCAGATTTTTTTTTAATTTAAAATTGCAGTAAATCAAGGTGGGCATTTAGCCTAGTGGTTAAGACACATGGGTCTTATATCTGAGTGCCTGGGTTTGACTCCCAGCTCCAGCTCAGAATCCAGCTTTCTGCTAATACAGATCTTGGGAAGCAGTGGTGATGGCTGAACTCATTAGGGCCCTGCCACTCCCAGGGGAGAGGTGGATTGAGTACACAGCTCCGAGCTTCAGCCCTGGCCTAGTCACAACCACTGTGAGCATTTGGAAAATGAACTAGAAGACGGCAGATCTCTATCTCTTTGTGTGTGTTTCTCTGCTACTCAAATAAATATTTTTCCAAAAATAAAAACACATAATATTTCATTAGTCATAGTCTTTTTTGCATTAATTTTTATTTTAAAAATATCGTATTCAAATACTTACCTTAATTATGGCCTTTTTCTGTTGCCGCCCCTAAATTCTGTACGCAAGGCTGGGTGCCTCATTCAAATCCAAACTGAGGACAGAAGACACTTGTGCATCTGAAAACACACTCTTTGACTCGCCACGGTTTGACGTTTGACTTACCTTCTTTTCGTCTTAACAATAGTGCAAAAGCAATATGCATTTGAAAAAACTTCAAGTTTTAGATGTTGGGCTTTTCCCAAGCTAGTGATATGTCATAGGACATTCCCTTGCAATGCTGGGCACTGGCATGGAGTTGCAGGTCCCACACAGTCACTGCACCATGAGGTGAAGCAACAAGGGCCACCTGGATATTTGTAATATCAACTGCGGTCTATACTATATGTTGATTGAATTTCAAGTCCCACCCAAGGTTGCCTTGGATGGGCAGACCAAATTATTTTGTGGTGTGGACGTTCCCCACCCTTCTTCTGGGTGCTGTGCTGCTAAGCTTGGATGTTAGGGAGGTTACGTCTATTAAATGCATTTTCAACTTATGTTCAACTTATAATGGGTTATTGGGACATAACTCCATCATAATTCAAGAAGCAGCTGTATAACCCCAAAGGATGTATTAGAAAAATGGACAGAATCAGGAGACAAAATCTGACATAATGCCAACAGCACTTCGAGGTTTTAACATACCTGCATCAACAATTGATTGATATAAAAAAAACCTGAGTTAGGAAGCAAACGATTCTTCCCGCAGCTCTAGGCAGGGCAGCCGTGCTAGGCTAGGCCTGGTGCTGGGCGCCCCCTGGTGGGTGACGGGAGTGTGGCTTCTCCAGGTGGCTCCGAAGGGGCCACTGTGCGCCTTAATGGAAGTGCGAGCGGCCCAGGTCTAACGGGCTGGTGCAGGAACTCCACCCCCAGGTAAAGCCTTGGGCCCAGTAAAGCCTCCCCAAATCGGAAGGCAAAGCCGGTTGCAGAAGAGAGACGGCTGACGCCCAGGTATAAGGGCCACCCTTTTCTAGTTGTTTCCGCTCTGCACGCCTGCTTCTTCAGTTCCTGAGGCTCGAACTTGCCCCACTGCTCCCGCACCTGGGTCCCCGCTATGGCCTCTTCCGCTCCGCGGCCGCCAAGAGCGCAGATGCGGCGCGGCTGCCGTAAAGCGCCACAACGTCGTGCTGCTGGCTGTTTAGGGTGCGTTTTGTCCGTGTGTGTGTTTCTTTTGAGTTCCTCTTTCCAGGTTTTAAATTTGTAACACGCTGTAGTTCGTGTGTATTTTAAAGAAATGCACGTAAGGCTGAGTTTACTGAGTCCCACCCAACGTAGTAAGTACCACGTCTAGTGTTTTTAATCTATGAATTAACTGCATTTTTAGTCTCTAAGCATATCCTGTTTTTAAGTTTATAAATATTCATTTACTTTTTTGTATTATAAGCAAGATTTTTTAAAAGCTTTATTTTTATTTGAAAGTCAGAGTTAGAGGAGAGGCAGAGAGAGAGAGGTCTTCCATCAGCTGGTTCACTCCCCAGATGGGTGCCATGGCCGGAGCTGTGTCAATCTGAAGCCAGGAGCTTCTTCCAAGTCGCCCGCGCTGGTGCAGGGGCCCGAGGATTTGGGCCATGTTCTGCTTTCCCAGGCCATAGCAGAGAGCTGGATCAGAAGTGGAGCAGCCGGGTCTTGAACTACGCCTGGCCCATAAGCAAGATTTATTTAAGTCAGAAACCTCCATGGAGTCGGCGCTGTGGAGCAGGTAAAGCCTCTGCCTGCAGTGCTGGTATCCCATATGGGCACCTGTTCTAGAGACCCGGCTGCTAGACTTCGGATCCAGCTCTCTGCTATGGCCCGGGATAGCAGTGGAAGATGGTCCAAGTCTTTGGGCCCCTGCACCCTCGCAAGAGACCAGGAAGAAGCTCCTGGCTCCTGGCTTCGGATAGGTGCAGTTCCGGCCATTGCAGCTAATTGGAGAGTGAACCAGCAGATGGAAGACTCTCTCTCTGCCTCTCCTTCTCTCTGTAACTCTTTCAAATAAATAAATATTAAAAAGAAAGAAAGAAAAGAAACCTCTAGCCATAGTAGCCTGGAGGGGGGCTCTAAGAGGCAAAACCTGGAGGGGCTGGTGGTAGTGGGGTTTTTAAGCAGAATTTTGGAGAAGAAAAAACTTACCAGCTTGACATTCGGTTACAAGGCAAGGACAAAACCCATCAAAAGACTTGATTTGTAATCTTTTTACCCTGCCTGGCTTGTGTAAGATAAAACAAAAGCAGTAGGGTGGGATACCTAGTTTGTTTTTACAGTAAACTGTGAGCTATTCTCATGGTAAAATAGGAAATTCTTAAGAAATGAGGCAGGCCCTTTTGACCTTGAAAAAGCTAACTTTGGGGAAAACAAGCATTTTGCACCCTAAATGTCCACTGGGACTACCTGCCTGCCTATTAGCTCCTCGGACTCCTCACACCCTGTCCCCAGAAGAATGGACCCTAACTTTTCGTTAGGGACCATTTACTTTTTAGATTCTAACTTTCAAACTGTTACTTTGCACAATAACCTTCTCCTCCTACTTTTTTCTTAAAAAAAGATTTATTTATTTATTTGAAAGTCAGAGTTACACAGAGAGAAGGAGAGGCAAAGAGAGGTCCTCCATCTGCTGATTCACTCCCCAAAAGGCCACAACAGCTGGAGCTGCGGTGATCAGAAGCCAAGAGCCAGGAGCCTCCTCTAGGTCTCTGACGTGGGTGCAGGGGCCCAAAGACTTGGGCCATCCTCAGCTGCTTTCCCAGGCCATTCAGAGAACTGGCTCGGCAGTGGAGCAGCCTGGACTTGAACTGGCGTCCGTATGCGATGCCGGCACTGCAGTTTTACCTGCTACACCACAGCGCCGGCCCCATCCTCCTACTTTGTAAAAATCAGAAAGGAGTCATAACTTCAGATAGAAGAGAGGATAACTTTTCCTCTCAAGAGATAAAAGAGTTACATCTCATGACAATCCCTGAACATCTTGAGAGAGATTCTGAGCTAACTCTAGAGATATTTTAAAAATTTATCTAGAGGTTGATTGTCCCTTGAATGTGGCTATATAGCAATTACCATAAAAACGGGAGACTGTATTTAATCTCTAGACAAGTTTATCTCCATTTCAAATGAAATCGGACATGACCTGCCTACTTCACAAATATACGCACTAAAATTCACTGTGTCTCTAATGAAACTTTCAAGAAAGGGGGAAGGAGAAAAATGGCCTCATTATTTTTGGTAAAGGGAGAAAACATTTCATTTACTCTTACAGTTCTGAGACAGTAAATATCCTTATGCATCTGACTCACAATATATATATATAAAATGAATTCCAAGTGTCAAAAACAAAGCTTTTAGGCCGGCGCCGCAGCTAATCCTCCACCTAGCGGCGCTGGCACACGGGGTTCTAGTCCCGGGTGGGGCGCCGGATTCTGTCCCGGTTGCCCCTCTTCCAGGCCAGCCCTCTGCTGTGGCCAGGGAGTGCAGTGGAGGATGGCCCAGGTGCTTGGGCCCTGCACCCCATGGGAGACCAGGAAAAGCACCTGGCTCCTGGCTCCTGCCATCGGATCAGCGCGGTGCGCCGGCCGCAGCGCGCCGGCCGCGGCGGCCATTGGAGGGTGAACCAACGGCAAAAGGAAGACCTTTCTCTCTGCCTCTCTCTCTCACTGTCCACTCTGCCTGTCAAAAAAAAAAAATAAATAAAAATAAAAATAAAAATAAATAAATAAATAAAGTACAAGGCTATGTGGTTCCAACATACGTTTAATGTCATTCTCCAATACCTTACATTTGTGAATCCTGTATTCCAACCAAATTTATACAAGTTCTGCTTTTTCCATTTTTGTATCTTCACCCTCAGTGTCTCCTCTACCCTTACTGTCCAATTCAAATTCTGTCCATTTTTTCAAACCCCCAACTCAAATGCCATCTCTTTGATAAAGATGTACCCGAGTCTGAGTGTTACAGTTTATTTCTTCTGCCTCTCAGTGATCCTCATTCTATTTATCAGAAAATTTTTGCCATACTCTGCCTGTGTTAGAAATATTTTCCCTTACTTTATTCATACTTCGTTGCAGAAGCAAATCTTCCTGAACAAAGGAGCAAAAGTTCACACAGTCTCAAAAAAGAGTAAACTGATTCAAATATGATTCAAATGCAGATTTCAGCTCACTGAATACATATGTGAGATGCTTCCCTTGGAACTCCTATGGTCTGGGCTTCACCAGCAAGAAATAGAAATCATGATTTTCTGAGCCCTCACATTTCTCCTTGGCAGTAATGACAAGGGTTTTCCAAAATTCCCAATCCAAATATTCTTGATAATTCTCAACTTGTGGGTCCTAGAGAATAGTCATTTCCCCCTAAGAGCCTTGGGGAAGGTGGCCTGGCATGGCAGGGAGGATGGTCTCTCACATAACCAGAGCCCCTTCCTACACGTTTATGGTCCCTGTGCTGGGCAGTGCCTGTGGGTCCACTCGGTGCTGACTGTGGTTGTGCCTTCGTCCTGAGGCCTGCCCTTGGTGCCTGCTTCTCAGGCCAGCAGAGAAATGCATCTGCTGATGTCCCAAACCACTTTGTAGAACAGGAAGTCCCCAGGTGGACCAGCTGGGCTGTGTCTTTCCCAAAGCAATTCTAGGAAGGATCAAGGGAGGAGTGGGGATACACATTAGGTGAGGTCCTGCAGAGACCTCAGTTGCTTGCTCTTCTAGCCCTCTGGGCTCCGCTGCAGTGTCAACCTCACAATGCAAGAATTTTCTCTTATATCCGGTAAGTTTCATGTGTCTCCCTTTGAGGTATTTCTAGTCCAGAAGACATGTGTGCATTTGTGTGAACTCCAATTTCAGAACAGAAGCAAGTTATTGTACATAATATCCCTGGCCTCATGCAATGTTGGCAATAGGGTGGGCTTTCTGGGAATATTTTAGCCTCCCTAATCTCTAATCAGCTTGCCTTCCTAAACAAACAAAAACGACATCCGAATAAACTATGTAAGTTGATATAGTCTTCTTTTCCATCTACTTGGAACTTGGAAATCTCTCCTAAATGGAAGTTCTTGAGCCATAATTGAAATTGAAGAAAAAAATAGAAATAGAAGTTTGCATGAGGAAACCTCTAGGGGGCAATGTTACCTAACCATTGCTCTAATTCAAGCTGCCCTGTTTACATCCCTCATTGCCTACCTCCCCTAGTAATCACCAGTATCATTTGCTGGCACCCCATGGGAGACCAGGATAAGCACCTGGCTCCTGCCTTCGGATCAGCGCGGTGCGCCTGGTCTCCCATGGGTTGCGGGGCCCAAGCACTTGGGCCATCCTCCACTGCCTTCCCTGGCCACAGCAGAGAGCTGGCCTGGAAGAGGGGCAACTGGGAAAGAATAAGGCGCCCTGCCCGGGACTAGAACCTGGTGTGCTGGCGCCGCTAGGTGGAAGATTAGCCTATTGAGCCGCGGTGCCGGCTGCTTCTTGACTTTCATAGTTAATGTGACTTCTGTCAAATTGATCTCCAGCTAAGTTCATCCTACCTCTGTGAAGCACAATCCAGTTTAATAAGTCTATGGTGTCCCATTGCTTTCCTTGTTTAAAACTATTACTTGGGTTGTTATCTGCACTTAGATAACTCAAATTCCTTAGGTTTGCTTATGATTCTTAATTCCTGTCATGCTTCAGAAGATACATTCATACATATTTAGAGTTGTTTGGGTCATAACTAAAGGCAGTGGCCTATGTAGTAGCTCTCTGAAGATAGTACCTCTTCATCTTTATACCCCCAAGATTGAATATGGTGGTACACATATAGTGAGATGGCAATTGAATGGATACATACATGGGAAACAGAATATTGTGTCTTGTTTGGGATATTAAAGGAGTTTGACTTAGATAATAGGCAGCACAGTATTGCTAAATAAATAATTAGTTTTATAAAATCGATTCACTAATCATTGAAAAGATCACCAGGGTTCTCACTGCTTAAAATTCACCATTTTATTTTGGAAATTTTTCAGGTATTTATTTTTGTATATTTGAGAGGCAAAGAAAAAGAGAGCTAGCTCTTATCTGCTGCTTCACTCCCTAAATACCTGCAATGGTTGGGGTTGTAGCAGGCCAAAACTAGGAGTCAGGACCTCAGGCAAAGTCTTCCAAGTGGGTGACAGGGACTTCAATACTTGATCCATTATTTGCTGTTTCACAGGGAGTGTGTTAACAGGAAGCTGGAAGCAGGAACGGAGCTGGGAACCCAGGTGCTTGGACATGGGATGTGGGAGCCCAGTGGCATCTTAACTGCTAGGTCAAATGCCTGATCCTAAATCCACCATTTGAAAGTAGAAAATTCAGAGATCTTCAATAAATTCACAGAATTATGCAACTGTCACAACTGTTTAACCACAACACATTTTGATCACACCAAAGACATCCCATACTTGAGAACAGTCACTCCCTATTCTCTCTAAAGTTCTCCCTCAAACCCTGCAACCGCTGGCAATCACTTCTCTCTCTCTTTCTCTCTCTCTTTTAAAGATTTATTTTATTTATTTGAAAGACAGAGTTACAAAAGAGGTAGAGACAGAGAGAGAGGTCTTCCACCTGCTGGTTCACTCCCCAGATGGCCACAATGGCAGGAGCTGCGCTGATCCGAAATCAGGAGCCAGGAGCATCCTCTGGGTCTGTCACGTAGGTGCAGGGTCCCAAGGAACTGGGCCATCTTCTACTGCTATCCCAGGCCCTAGCAGAGAGCTGGATTGGAAGCGGAGCAGCCGGGATTCGAACCGGCACCCATATGGGATGACAACACTTCATGTCAGGGCTTTAACCTGCTGCACCACGGCACTGGCCCCTCTTTCCCTCTTTTCTAAGATTTAGTTTATTTATTTGAAAGGCAGCGTTACAGAAACTGAGAGAAAGGAAGGGAGGGAGGGAGAGAGAGAGAGAGAGAGATTGATTTTCCATCCACTGATTCACTACTCAAATGCCCACAAAGGCCAGGGTTAGGACAGACCAAAGCCATGAGGCAAGAACTCCATCAGTGTGTCCCATGTGGGTGGCAGGAAACCAAGACCTTGGGACATAATCCCCTGCCTCCCAGGTACACTAGCAGGAAGCTAATTGGAAGCACAGAGGAGCTGGGGCTCAAACCAGGCACTATGATATGGGCATCTCAGGGAACAACTTAACCTTCTGTATCACAATGCCTGCCCCAAGGCACCACACCCAACATCACTACACTAAGCACTAAGTCCCTAACACATGAGCCCTTGGGGCACACACCTGAACCATACTCAGACCATAGCAATTGTACTGCTGCCTGCTTCTCCCTGCAGATCTGTTGGTAGTGGATCTTTATATATCTAGCTACTCTGTGTTGGCTGCATGTATGATTATAGTTGTTACACCTTCCTGCTGAATTGGCCCTTTTATCAGTATGTGATGACCTTTTCTGTCTGTGGTGACTGGGTCTTAGTTTTGTAGACATTTAGTCTGTAAGGTTTGCTAAGGGAATGGTCGTGCACCTGTCCTTACGGCTGCGTGAGTGTGCTAGAAGGACAGAACTCCAGAAGACAATTATACTGGGCCTAAATATGTGGCTCCAGATGTGTCTCCTCTATTGTAGCCCCTGAGGATAGAGGCCTGTTGATTTATTTATTTTTTTTGTTTCCCTAGTGATAAGCATTGTGTCCAAAATATTTTAATTGCTCAGTAAATGGTTTTTGAGTAACTGAATTAAGGAATGTTAACAGAAAGTTTGGGTTCCTAGAGAATGAGTCGCATAGTCATTTTAAATTTCATAGAAAGCTCCTTTTCTTCAAGGTGATGAGGCTGTGAGTAGGCCTGGTCTTTCTTTGTGGGCCAGGTGTGGATACAGGGATCTCCCCCTCCCCACACACAGGACAGGAACCTCTGTTGCTTACAGCAGCTGCTATGGGGGGCTCTGTTTCTGTTAGCCCCTAATTCAGGGACTGCCCTCTGTTATTGGGAGGCTGCCCCCTGAACCCACGGCTGGTGTTCTTCTGAACTCTTTCTACTCACTATTCCTCTGGTGAAATAAGCAGCACAGGAGAATGTCCTGCACAGGGCCTGCAGGGATTCGCAGACCCGCATTTTAATGTGGGCACTGTGTTTCCTTCCACTGTGTGCTGCTCTCTCTCCTTGCTTCTGGATAACAAGAGCCCCACCCCACCCCACCCTGACCTCCTATCCTGGTTGTCCCCCCTTTAATCCATCTTGCTTATCACTGTGAGGTGGATTTTCCTAAAACCCTTCTTTCTCCAACATTTAGTGGTCCCTTTTGCATGAAAGCTGACATTCAAGGCCTCAGTGGTCTGACCTCAGGATTTGTAAAACTGTGTCTCCTATCACTCCCCTTCCTCGTTGCTCACTTTAGACAACGTGCTCCATCTTTCTTCAGATTCTAAATGCACCTCGGGCTTTCCTGTCTCTGAACCCTCGACCATGCACTTCCCTTAGTCTGCACAAGTCTTTCTTCACTTCCCTCCACCCTACACATCCTGCCAGGCTCAGCCAAGTCCTTCCCTGCTGGGAAATTTTTTCCTTAAGATTTATTTTATTTATTTGAAAGAGTTATAGAGAGAGGTAGAGCCAGAGAGAAAGGTCTTCCACCCACTGATTCACTCCCTAAATGAATGTAATGGCCAGAGTAGAGCTGATCGGAAGCCAGCAGCCAGGAGCTTCCTCCAGGTCCCCTGCCGGCCCTGTAGGCCAGGACTTTAACCCACTGCAGGACAGCATCGGCCCCTCCTGCTGGGAAATTTCGAAGTGGACTCCCAGGACCATGGAGTCACTGTTTTCAGACCTGCTCATGCCCTCACTGCTTTCATCTTTGTTAAGTCAGTCTGAAACCTCATGAACAGCATTGTGCACAGCTTTTTTTTTTTTAATCTCTTTCTCTGGTTTTGTGGCTTTGCCCAAATTAATTTTATCTCCTACAAATACAGTTTGAGTTTCAGTAGGTAGAGGCGTGTCCTGCCCCAGGTTTGCTTCATGAAGCCCTCAGTAAGAGCCTCTTGCTAAAGTGAGTTAACATTCCATTTTCTGGAATCCTAAAGATGAAAGCCATGCCAGTTTTTTGTAAACTGTAAGATTTGACATTTCCTTTCTTTTCTTCTTTTAGCCATACTGCCCTTTGCCTCCAGCTGTTGCACTAAGGTTTCACCACACGTTTCCAGAAAGCTTCTGAAAGTGGTGCGTGCATGTCATCTGCAGAGAGCTGATGGCGACTGTAACTTGGATGCTGTCATGTGAGTGCTCTTCAGCAGGGAAATCTAAACCTACACAGTGAACAACAGTTTGCAGAGGCTTTGCCTGAAGTACAAGCAGATAATTATCCCATCAAGGGAGGGAAGAGTCTGTCCTTTAGGCCCCAGGCTCCCTGGAATAAGCGCACAATCAATCTCTCTTCTGGGATGTCCTGAGCCCTCAACTAGCCGGCTAGCCCCTCCCACCACAACACTCCCCACAGAGCTATAGTTAGGGCTAAATCCCCTCAGCCACTAGAAAGCGTTCATGACTTTCCTTAGCAAAACAAGGAGTGTGAGTGAACAAACAAAACCCCAACCAGAGGGTGACTGTTATATTTCACAGCTTTTACGGTAACTTTTCCAGACAAGTGTAGGGGTTGCTGTCACTGTTATTCTCTGAATTCTTTACAAGTGACTCATAAGGTTCAAGCTGAAGTATAGTAGTATCTGTACCTGTCACAAAATTAGAGGCAATCCCATCACAAATGTCCTGCTCTGCTTTTGATTCTGGAGTGTTGGTTCGTGGTCAACCTCTTTGCTTCCCACCTCAGCTCTAGCAAAGCTATCAAAAGCTTTAGACATACAGGGGCTTAATATCTCTGCAGAGGCTTTAAACCCGAACTGCGTGGGTATTCATCATATCTGGAATCTGACAGCAATGCTGGGAGGAAGGCATCACGTATAGGAGAGAGTTGTGCTTGAGAGTACATACTTCACCAGCTGTCACATAACTAGTGAATGGCAGGAAAGGGATGTGAACCCAGTCTCTTGATTCAACCTCTACTCCATTTACTCATTCAAGAGACTAACTGCCAAATGCCCTCCTGAAAACCCACTGTGTTTGGTTATCTCCCTGACCACAGCGTTGAACCCACTTAGGACTCTAGATGATGCAATTAAGCCCTTTAGTACCCCTTTCTTTGGGCTATAAATAAGCTCCTGCTTACACCTGAGCTGCTATGTCTCAGGAATCTCCTGATTTTTTTTTAATGAATCCAACACATATTTACTGACCAACAACTATGCACAAAACCCGACTCTGCGGCCGGCGCCGCGGCTCACTAGGCTAATCCTCCGCCTAGCGGCGCCGGCACACCGGGTTCTAGTCCCGGTCAGGGCGTCGGATTCTGTCCCGGTTGCCCCTCTTCCAGGCCAGCCCTCTGCTGTGGCCAGGGAGTGCAGTGGAGGATGGCCCAGGTGCTTGGGCCCTGCACCCCATGGGAGACCAGGAAAAGCACCTGGCTCCTGGCTCCTGCCATCAGATCAGCGCGGTGCGCCGGCCGCAGCGTGCCGGCCGTGGTGGCCATTGGAGGGTGAACCAACGGCAAAGGAAGACCTTTCTCTCTGTCTCTCTCACTGTCCACTCTGCCTGTCAAAAAAAAAAAAAAAAAACAACCGACTCTGCGTGCTGTGATGCAGCAGAGACTAATGGACTCTGCCCTCCTGGGGTCTTCCAGAGACTTCTCATTCACCTGTGTTCTGCAGATGTCTCTGTGTCTGGCTTGATCTCTGGTATTTGAGCTACAGTTTTTTTTTCCTTTCAGTACTCAACTTTGAGAAACACTGCACCATGATTAGAGTTCAAACAAATTTAAAGGAAGAACTTGTTAGATGGCTATTGACAGATTTTTTTTTTCAGGCTACAGGGCTGTGAACTCCTTGATATTTTTGTATTTGAACATGTGAGCATTTGTCTGGGAAGATGGTCCATCCATTTTCTACGAATCCCAGAAACACCTGAGATCTAATAAATTTGCAAACCACAATTCGGGTCAGATGTTAGGGAAGAGACCATTCTTGGTGCAAACATTTAATTAAGCATGAGTGTGGGAGAAGGAAGAGATTGAGAACAGTCTCAGCATCTCCTCGGGTGGAACCACTTTGCTAGGTCCATCGGCTGTGGTGGAGAAAACTTAACAAGGTGCCTCCTAAAGGGTATTTCGAGTTCTCAACTTCTTAGAAAAGCTCCCTTAATATACATCTAGCTAGTATATGCCAGTCTTTTATTTCATCTTAATAAATACTGTTGGAAATAGCTGAGAGTAAAAAAATATAGACAGTTTTTTTAAGGACAAGGTTTTTTTTTTTTTTTTTTTTTTTTTTGACAGGCAGAGTTAGTGAGAGAGAGAGAGACAGAGAGAAAGGTCTTCTTTCCGTTGGTTCACCCCTCCAGTGGCCGCTATGGCCGGCGCGCTGTGGCCAGCACACTGCGCCGATCCGAAGCCAGGAGCCAGGTGCTTCCTCCTGGTCTCCCATGCGGGTGCAGGGCCCAAGCACTTGGGCTATCCTCCACTGCCTTCCCAGGCCACAGCAGGAGCTGGACTGGAAGAGGAACAACCGGGACAGAATCCAGCGCCCCAACCAGGACTAGAACCTGGGGTGCCAGTGCCGCAGGCAGAGGATTAGCCAAGTGAGCCGCGGCACTGGCAGGACAAGTTTTAGAATTGTCTTCTATGGGCTGGCGCCGCGGCTCACTAGGCTAATCCTCTGCCTTGCGGTGCCGGCACACCGGGTTCTAGTCCCGGTCGGGGCGCCAGATTCTGTCCCCGTTGCCCCTCTTCCAGGCCAGCCCCTCTTCCAGGCCAGCTCTCTGCTGTGGCCAGGGAGTGCAGTGGAGGATGGCCCAAGTGCTTGGGCCCTGCACCCCATGGGAGACCAGGAGAAGCACCTGGCTCCTGCCTTCGGATCAGCGCAGTGCGCTGGCCGCGGCGGCCGTTGCAGGGTGAACCAACGGCAAAAGGAAGACCTTTCTCTCTCTCTCACTGTCCACTCTGCCTGTCAAAAAAAAAAAAAAAAAAAAAAAAAAAGAATTGTCTTCTATGGTCTGATAAGCTAAAAAATACACAATCATTATGACCTAGTCTCAAATAAATCACATTTGACAATGGAGTATTTTTTAACCATCAATTACAGATCCTTCCTTGTGTTTCCCGGAATTCACCATAAACAAAAATTCTGTGCTTTCCAATTTACTACAGAGCATGTTTTTCCTTATCCAAAATATAGTCCTTTAACCTCAACCGTGTATAAGAACTTCATGGTTTAAGACAAGTGTTTCAGATGCAGAAAACACTGCTCAGGTTGGAAATGGAATTCCTAAATTACAAGTATTATATATCACAATTAATACAAATTAACTTACAGTAAGTACACTAAGTTTCTTTTCCTTTTCTGCCTGAAAATACGTTGTTTCAGGCCCAATGAAAGAGAGTTGTAATTTTTGATGTCCAAGATGTCAGTTTTCTTGTTCAAAGCAATCTATAATGACTTAAATAAGAACTTCTGCCTATTTCTGAACATAAGCACAGTGAGAAGTTGTTTATCTCTAGCAACAGTCTGAGATTTTTGAAATCACAGAGATATTAACTGCTAAGAATAAAATTTAGGGTTATTAAATAAAATCATTCGGGAAGCTTGAGTACTTTTTCGAAAGTTGTTGTGACGGGCTGTTGTGTTTAGAGTAATCAGTAGCAAAATGAAGTTTAGTACACAATCATAGCTGTAATCTGTATGACAGGGCACCCCTCTGAGACCCTTGGACTGTCCTCAGCTACTCTCTTGTGGGTAAGAGCATTGGGGGATCAACCTTACAGACTCTCTCTCTTTTTAATATTTATTTTTATTTATTTGAAAGTCAGTTACACAGAGAGAGAAGGAGAGGCAAAGAGAGAGAGAAGTCTTCCATCCACTGGTTCACTCCCCAGTTGGCCGCAATGGCCGGAGCTGCGCTGATCCAAAGCCAGGAGCCAGGAGCTTCTTCCGGGTCTTCCACGTGGGTGCAGTGGCTCAAGGACTTGGGCAATCTTCTAGGTTTCCCCAGGCCACAGCAAAAGCTGGATCAGAAGTGGAGCAGCCAGGACTGGAACCAGTGCCCATATGGGATGCCGGCACTGCAGGCAGTGGCTTTACCTGCTACGTCACAGCACTGGCCCCTTACAGTCTCTTAGAATTAAAACTTTCCACCTAGAAATAGACTGGGGCAGTGACCACTGAAATACTCTAAATGTGGTGGTGGGGAGGGAGTATGGAATGGGCCACCCTCTCCCTAACATTGCCTTGTCTCTTTTTATCCTGATGGGACACACTTGGGATATAAGCACCGGTGTAAGTAATCTTAAATTGCAGGATCTAAAACATCTCAACACCTCAGATTTAGGAGCTGTGTGCTGATAGCTAATTTTTCCCTTGAATTTTATTGAGAATTTGAGGCCCCTCCCAGTTAGCCTTTGAAAGGGGTACCAGATGGTGGTGGTTCCCTGTTTTTCTCTGGCCCTTAGTGCTCTGAATCCCTCATGTCCCCCAACCCGGTTCCCTCCTTCAGCTCTGCCAATGTCCCTCCCTAGGAATCACCACTTGTCATTTTCCTCAGTGGGTTGAGTCGTAGTTGTCTCCTGTGTAACCTCTGGGCTGATCTGCTGTTGGTGCAGTCTTTACCTACTCAGGTTCCTGCTGACAGCACAAGGAGAGAGGAAGAGTAGGTTTTAGACCTTTGCAAAAGGTAGGAGCATCAACTATAGTTTTGTTTTTTCCTTTTCATCACTTCTGCAGTCAAGTTTTCTCCTGTAGTAAGAAAACTACCGGCCACAGTGAGAATTCATTTTTCTTTGAAGACCTATCAATGTCATTCGTTTAGGAAATGTCTTGTTATTAAGATGTTCCCCTTGGGGCCGGCGCTGTGGCATAGCAGGTAAAGCCGCCACCCATAGTGCCAGCATCCCATATGGGTGCCAGTTCGAGTCCCAGCTGCTCCACTTCTGATCCAGCTCTCTGCTGTGCCCTGGGAAAGCAGTGGAAGATGGCCCAAATCCTTGGGCCCCTGCACTCACGTGGGAGACCTGGTGGAGGCTCCTGGCTTCTGACTTCACATTGGCACAGCTCTGGCCGTTGTGGCCATCTGGGGGGTGAACCAGCAGATTGAAGACCTGCCTCTCCTTTTCTCTCTGTGTAACTCTTTCAAGTAAATAAATAAACCTTAAAAAAAAAAAAAAAAGAAGTTCCCCTCCAGGCATTGTGACTCAGAGGGTTAAGCTGCTGCAGGCATCCCATGTGGGAGCCGTTTTGAATCCCAGCTACTCCACTTCCAATCCAGCTCCTCCCACATGTGCCTGGGAAACAGCAGGTGATGATGGCTTAAGAACCTGAGTTCCTGCCACCTATGTGGAAAATCTTGGTGGAGTTTCTGGCTTCAGCCTGGCCAGACCCAGCTGTTGTGGGCATTTGCAGAGTGAGCCAGCTGTTGGAGGATATCTCTCTTTCTCTCTCTCTCTCTCTCTCTCTCTCTGCCTTAAAAAAGAAAAGAAAAATCAGTCCCTAAGAATACAGTGTCAAAGGCCGGTGCCGCGGCTCACTAGGCTAATCCTCCGCCTTGCGGCGCCGGCATACCGGGTTCTAGTCCCGGTCGGGGCGCTGGATTCTGTCCCAGTTGCCCCTCTTCCAGGCCAGCTCTCTGCTGTGGCCAGGGAGTGCAGTGGAGGATGGCCCAAGTGCTTGGGCCCTGCACCCCATGGGAGACCAGGAGAAGCACCTGGCTCCTGCCTTCGGACCAGCATGTTGCGCCGGCGGCAGCGCGCCAGCCGTGGCGGCCATTGGAGGGTGAACCATGGCAAAGGAAGACCTTTCTCTCTGTCTCTCTCTCTCACCGTCCACTCTGCCTGCCAAAAAAAAAAAAAAAAAAAAAAAAAAGAATACAGTGTCAAAAAGTGGGAGCTGCCTGTAAGTCATTAAGATTTCATTGATTCAGATTTCTTCCCTTTTTGACAGCCTTCATGTCCGGCACAGAAGATACTGTATCGCTCCAGAGAATCATACTCTTAAGGAGTGGATGAAAGCACAAGCAGTCAAGGAAAATGACAGACGCAAAATCTGCCATAAGAAGAAATACATCAAGAGGAACCATGAAGGGGCACGTCGGGGAAAGCATGTGACAGGTGGCCATAAAACTTACCAGACAGTTGATGCCTAACACCACAAAGATGATTCCTCTGGTGAAGGTAGCGCTTATCTTCAGATGATCTTTTAAGAGGAGCACGTAATTGCTCTAACTTTTTTATTATCAGGTTTTCCAAACCTACAGAGAAGTTGAAAGAATGGTACAATGAACACTTGTCTGTATACCATTCACCTAGATTCATCATTGCGAATATCATGCCACAACTACTTTCTTTTTCTTATCTATGTGTGTATATACAAATTTAACATTATCTATGTTTATACACACATATATGTATAAAACCTTGCTAAACTGTTGGAAAATAAGTTGCAAATATTATGACACTTCACTCTAATTATTTTTAATGTTACAACTTGCATCCCTCAAGAGTAAAGACATTTCCCTATAGAATTACATTAGCAATTTAACACCTAAGAACTTAACAGTTTCATTTAATATATATAGACCATATTCAAGTTTTCGTAACTTTTTCCAGAGTATTTTATATAACTTTTATAAAATGTGGGAATCAATCAAGTTCATGCATTCAATTAATTATCATATTTCTTAAGTCTTCTAAAAACGATTCACTTGATAGAAAAAGGGAGCAAGATAGAGAGCGAGCTACTATCCTCAGTTTCATTCCTCAAATGCCCACAAAGACTGATACTGTGCTGAGGCTAAAGGCAGGAGCCAGGAACTCAATCCAGGTCTCTGGAGTAGGTGGTAACATCTCAAATATTTGAGCCCTCATCTGCTGCTTTCTAGGGTCCACATTAGCAGAAAGCAAGAATTAGGAGCCAGAGGCAGGCATTGAACTCATATAGGGTATAGGCATTCTAACTGCTGGCTTAACCATGAAACCAAATACCTGCTCTGAGGTTCTTTCAATCTAAGAAAGGTCCTCTGTTTCTGGTTATTGTTCTTTCCTCCCATGGATGGACTCTTTTAGAATAATCTAGGCCAGCATTTGTTCCACATCTGGGTTTGCCTGGTTGTTTCCTCATGAGCAGGTTCAAGTTTAACATATTTGGTAAGAATTTCCTATGTAAATTTGTGTACTAGTTATTGTGTCATGTAGGGTTCATGGACATTTGAGCTTATTTTCTAAAGAGAAAAATTTAAGTTGAACAATACTTGAAAGAGTCCAATTTGAGTAGCTCTTGTTGTTTGGATTGATAAATTCTGATGCTGAAAAAAAAAATGACGTATTTACCCCCACTTCTGGCTCCTGCAGTAAATTCCTGAACAGCAGCTCTAGCCAGGGGTCTCGAGTTGGTCCCATGTGGGGTGATTTTACATTTTTCCTAAATAAGGAGTCACAGAGGCTTCAGGATGTATACTAGGAGCCCAGTTTTCATAAACAGCTGTTGGAAAGCAGCAGGAGCATGTTACCAGGTGCCAGGTGTCCTGGGCTTCCTTGCTGGCCAGTTCCAGGCAGTGGCATGGCACTCACAGAGGTGCTGAGCCTGGTGTAGCTTAAAATATCCCCAGTCTTTTGTATAACATCCCTCAGTGACACCAGTGTAGCAGGTGATGTGTTTATTCCCACCAACAAAGCTTTGTACTGATATTCCCACTCTATGGAATGGAAGCCTGAGGCTCAAAGAGGTCAAATGGCTTTCCCAAGGTCACTCAGTAACTGACAGAGAGAAGCCTGGAACCCAGTTCTCATCTCAGCCCCTGTAATAGATACCGGGAAGGTGTAGACACGGGGATGGGATGGAAGGGAGGAGAGGACCTCAGATAAAGATTTGTGACAGGGACTTCACAAGGGGGCAGGCGATGCCTACTGACAGCTTATTTTTGTGGAAGCCTGGAATTGAAACATGCTGCCCCTGGCATTGTTGCTGCTGACAGTGACAATAACCATAGATTAAAACAGGCCCTGACCTGACTCTGTGGAGTTTCACATGCCTAGGCACTGGAGAAAACTGCACACAATTTATAATTGTTGATTAGCAAAATCTCCCTCACCAGATCTTCGTTTGAACTTATGGACAGATTTTGTCAAAAATATGGCATTCTTTCATTTCTGATGTGATAATATGATAATACAGATGATCCTGAAGGAAACAGAGTATTTCCCTTAAATCTTGTATTATGATCATCCGTTGTCATCATATTGCAGATTCTAAAGCTAAGAAAGCAACATTAAGTAAACAGCATTAATGATATATGGAAGTAACTTAGAATAAGTCAGGAGTTTTACAATTCTTCAGAGTAACCCACATTAAGGAAAGGTTAGGATAAAAACAAGAGCATTGGTTTCCAATCCTTTCAACCAACAACTTGAATTATTTTTGATTTTCTCTCCTTCCAGTCCAGATCCATAATTCTGTACAATTTGGAGGTAGCTATAAATGACACCAGTTTCATGTGAGATTTTAAAATGGATTTTACCATAATGCAAATAATGAAAACTATGATGACTATGTGCCCAGAAGACAAGATTTTTGAGAAATCCCATTTAACAGGCTGTCACATGTGCTTATTATACAATATTATATCATTGTTACTGTACTATGTACTGTTACTATATAAGAATAAAAACTGTTACTGTTCTCTAAGCTAATATACTATGAATAAATCACCCTGGTTAACTTCCTAAGTTTTCCTTTTTGAAGATTATGTTCTTAGTAAAGTAATACTAATATGTGATTTAAAAATCAGTGATAGAGAAGAATGTGTAACAAAGAGTAAAATCCTTCTACCCTCCCCTCCCCATTCCCTGGCTTGTTTCCTTGAGGCAACTTCTTTAAAATTGTTAAAAACCTCTAGTTCTTCTAATAGTTATTTCCATAATTTCAAATGAAATGTTTAAGAATTTTTAAAGATTTATTTATTCATTTTGAAAGCATTACAGAGAGAGACAGACAGATCTTCCATCTGCTGGTTTATTCTCCAGATGGCTGCATTGACCAGCACTGGGCCGTGTTGAAGCCAGGAGCTTCATTCAGGTCTCCCACGTGGGTGGTAGGGGCCCAGTCACATAGACGATCTTCCACTGCTTTTCCCAGGTCATTAGTAGGGAGCTGGATCAGAAGTGGAGCAGCCAGAACTTGAATGAGTGCCCATATGGGATACCACTGTCACAGGTGTTGGCTTTACTTGCTATGCCACAATGCCTGCCCCAAAGACTTAAAAAAAATTATCTTATTTATTTGAAAGAGAGAGAGAAAGACAGAGACAGAGAGAATCTTCCATATACTGGTTCACTCCTGAGTTGGATCAGGCTGAAGCCAGGAGCACAGAGCTCCAGCTGAATCTCTCACTAGGGTGCAGGGCCTCAAATACTTTGGCCATCTTCCACTGCTTTCCCAAGTGCATTAGCAGGGAGCTGGACTGGAAGCAGAGCAGCTGGGACTTGAACCAGTGCTCTGATATGGGATGCTGGTATTATACACAATGGCTTAACTTGCTGTACCACAATGCTGGCCACTAAAGAATCTTGTGTTTATTAACTTAATACCTATTGCCTCCTTAATACTTCCTCCTTCATTTCCCTTCTCTTTCTTCACCCTAATGTGTTTTGGTTTTCTAACAAGGATTTTTCTTTATCTTTATAACTTTGAATATTGTGCCCATCTTCCATTCATTTGTACACTAGCTCTAGAATTGTGGCCTCCTTTTTATGGAAGAGGTAGATAGTACTCCATACTCTAATCCCTTCCCTCCTTATCCTTCCAGCTTTGCTTGGCCTCATATCAGCTATACCTTTACTTTATCGTATCTGGAGTTGATAACTCTGTTCTGTAATAATAATTGTCTACTGTGCTTTGTTTAAGGCACAGTTTCCCAATCTTGGCATAACTAACATTTTGGGCTGGATATTTTGAGGACTCTCCTATACACTGTAGGTAGATTAACATTAACTTTAGTCTCTACCCACTGAATGACATCCACAAATGTCTTCAGATATTGCCAAATATTCCCTGGGGGAAGAATGTTAGGAAAATGGTAGTTTTATCTATGGCGCGATCTACACCCTGACACCATCCTAGGCTCTAGCCCCCGCCACCATTGCTGGAAGCCAGCTGGCCACATGGCCCAACCACCGGTGTCAAGCTCCACCCCAATCCTAATGGGATTCGATGCTCCTGCTTCCCTGCCCACCCTCCGGCAAAGTTTTAAAAGGGCACATGTTCCTTAACATGTGCTCTCCTGGCTCCTCTCTTCTGCTCTCCTCTCCTCCTCTCGTCTCTCTTCTCTCTGCTCTCTCTTCTCTCCTCGCTAGCTCCTCTCCTCTCTCTCTCTCTCTAACACTCTCCTTCTCTCTCTTTTTCCTTGTTCACCCCTTCCCTCCAGCTTGCTGGGTTTCCCCAATAAACCCTTTCCCTTACTCCAGTGTTTGGTGTGTTTTGTGATGGCCTAACAAAGAATAAAAAATTCCTCCCATCCCAGTTGAGAATTATTAGTCTAGAATCTAAGGTAGGCTCTTTTTTTTTTTTCAATATTTTTTTTTGACAGAGTGATAGAGAGACGTGGAGAGACTGAGGGAAAAAGAGAGCTACCATCCCTTATTCACTCCTCAGATGATCCCAGTGGTAGGGGCTGGGGCAGGCTGAAGCCAAGAACCAGAATTCTGTTCAGTTTTCCCATGAGGGTGTCAGGGACCCAAGTACCTGGGCCATCTTCCACTGCTTTCCCAGGCACATAAGCAGGACATTGGATCAGAAGCAAAGCAGCTGGGGCTCTAATCAGAGCTCCAATATGGAATCCTAGCACGGTAAGAAGTAGCTTAACCCAATGTGCCACAACGCCAACCCCTAGTGTATGTTCTAAAACTGAAAATCAGTGTAGTTGGGAAAATGCCAAGATGAGTCCCCTGACTCCCAAATTCCCTGTCTTGATATACAAACACCTCCCAAGTGTTAATCTAGGTTTTGCAGTGAAGGTATTTTGGGAATGTAGGTAAGATCACAAATCAGTAGACCTTAAGGTAAGGAGATTATCTTAGGCCGGCGCCGTGGCTCAATAGGCTAATCCTCCACCTTGCGGCGCCGGCACACCGGGTTCTAGTCCCGGTCGGGGCGCCGGATTCTGTCCCGGTTGCCCCTCTTCCAGGCCAGCTCTCTGCTATGGCCAGGGAGTGCAGTGGAGGATGGCCCAGGTGCTTGGGCCCTGCACCCCATGGGAGACCAGGAAAAGCACCTGGATCCTGGCTCCTGCCATCGGATCAGCGCGGTGCGCCGGCTGCAGCGGCGGCCATTGGAGGGTGAACCAACGGCAAAGGAAGACCTTTCTCTCTCTGTCTCTCTCTCTCACTGTCCACTCTGCCTGTCAAAAATAAAAAAAAAAAAAAAAAAAAAAAGGAGATTATCTTAAAAGTGGGAGTCACTTAATCACAGGAGCTCTTTAAATCTGGATCTCAAGGTCAGAGACAGAATACTTACAATTATTCAACACAGAGGATTCATTGTTCACTGCTCGCTTTGTAGATGGAAGGGGCTATGTTGCAAGAAATGCAGGAGGCTTCTAGGTGGCCCTTGCCTGATGGTCAAAAAGCAAGCCAGAAATGAAGTCCTATAACCACAAGGAAGTGAATTCAGACAGCAATAAGAATGAGATTGGAGCAGATTTTGCTATGGATAGGAATGCAGCACAGCCAACATCTTGATTTCAGCCTTAAAAGACCTAAGCAGAAAATCTAGTCTCATTGTGCCTGCACTTCTGACTTAAAGGTTATGAACTCATCAATGGATATTGTTTTAAGTGACTAAATTTATGGTAATTTTTAAATATAGCAATAGAGAATCAACATAAGCACTAAATACTTTACCATCCTGCTGTGTAAGTATTGTTCTCTGCACAGCAAGTAGAATGCTAGAATTTAATATCCCTCTCTTAAAGATACACTGTGTATAATTCACTCAGTGTTCAGTCAGTATAAGCCTGAAGATATACAACTCCTTCCCAGTGCTATTTGAGTGGCTCAGATGTGTTACTTCCTTCCTGGGTATGGTCCACCATACAAGGTCTTACATACCCTGCTTTTCTCTTCTTTACTGGTCATTCACTTGAAGTCTCAGGGTTCTTCCAAAATATTGCAGAGAATTCTCCATTTGTACATATGTAGTTGTTCATTGTCCTAAGGTTCTGAAGAAAGAGTTCATATTCACCCTATTGGTGGGAGGATTTAGCCCCTCAATTTGGCAATGGCCTTTTATCAGCAAAGCCCTTCATCTGTCTATCTCTTTCGTATTAAGGTTTATTTATTTGTAATTCAAAGTTATACACAGAGAGGAGAGGCAGAGAGAGGTCTTCCATCCACTGGTTCACTTCCCAAATGGCCACAACAACCAGAGCTGCACTGATATGAAGCCAGGAACCAGAAGCTTCCTCCAGGTCTTCCCACATGGGTGCAGGGGCCCAAGGGGCCATCTTCTACTGCTTTACCAGGCCATAGCACAGAGCTGGATCAGAAGAGGAGCAGCCGGGACTTGAACAGCACCCATATGGGATGCCAGCACTGCAGGTGGCGGCTTTACCTGCTATGCCACAGTGCCGGCCCTAATATCTGTCTCTGATGTTCTGTGTTCTGGCCACTGTAGGGTGGTGGGTGAGGTTTACATGTACTCCGTTTGATGGGATAATGACTACAACTTTCAATGTATTCCGAGTTGGAAAGAATCTTCCATTGGTAAAAACACAAATTCTCCAGACAGTGCCCTTAAATACTAACTATTCCAGTCCTAACTGGTTTGGCTAGCAGATGATTCAAGGTGCTTCCACTCCTTGATACTGCCAAGCTTACCCACAAAATGTGGGAAGATGGGCAAAGATTACCTAAGGGTGGTGTAAGTAGCCCTCCCTCTGAGATCTGAATTTTATGCAATCACAGAATAACAGCATGTATTTCACAATTTATACATCCAATCTTATGCTTTGTGGCCAAAGTTTAGCACTTTTTTTTCTTCAAGTATAAAATCATTTTTCAGGACCAGTGTTATAGTGCAGTGGATTAATCTGTCGCCCACAGGGCTGGCAGCATCTCATATGCACATCAATTCAAATCCCAGCTGCTCCGCTTCTGATCCAGCTCCCTGATAATGTGCTTGGGAAAGCAGCTGAAGATGGCTCAAGGGCTCAGGCACCTGCATTCACATGGGAGACATGGATGAAGCTTCTGCCTCCTGGCTTTGGCCTGGCCCACCCTTTGACATTGTGGCCGTTTGGAGTGTGAACCAGCAGATGGAAGGCCTCCCTCTCTATCTCCCTCTCTGTAACTGTCTTTCAAGTAAATAAATAAATCTAAATAAAATTATTTCCCGCTGGTTTATTTGGGAGACCTCCAAGCTCATTCCACCCCACACCAATACCACAATTTTGCTGTCCCACGTAATTCATTGATAAAATCTGATTGGCACAGTGCAGCCACTACATGTTGTTGCCATTTTACCTCTAAAAGAACTTCTGAAACACCACAGCATCACCTTCTTTCACCCAGGGTTTACTGATGACACAAATACATGTTGGCAAGTAACCTGTGGTCTGGCTAGTTATAATGAAAACAAGATAGTATAAGGGCCTGCATTGTGGCACAGTGGGTTAAGCCACCACCTGTGACTCTGGCATCCCATATGTGTGTCAGTTGGAGTTCTGGACTCCCTACTTCCAATCCAGCTTGCTGCTAATGCTCCTGGGAAAGCAGCAGAAATGACCCAAGTGCTTGGGTCCCTCCTACCTATGTGAGACCTGGATGGAGTTCCAGGCTCCTGGCTTCAGCCTGGCCCAGCTCTGGCAGTTGCATCTATTTGGAGATTGAACCAGCAGATGAAAGATTGCTTGTTCTCTTTAACTCTGCCTTTCAAATAAATGAATGAATGAATGAATAAATAAATCAGAAAGAAAGGCAGGGAGGGAGGGAGGGAGAGAGGGAGGAAAAGAAAGAGAAAGACAAGACAGCATAGAGCAGTCACATACTCTTGAAGAGTGAGGAGCTGCTGAGGGTGACATCCTGCCAAGACCAGGCCTGGGAGAGTTTGCTCAGTGAGCCCAGGGGCTGGACTCCTGTATTTTCTAGCTTTTCTTGATTTCAGAAGTTTTATGCCATTGTCACTTCTTCCATACAGCTCTGACACCACCCTGGGTGTTTTTTTTTTTTTTTTTAAGATTTATGTATTTATTCGAAAGGCAGAGTTACAGAGAGAGACAGATACACACACACATATAGAGAGGGAGAGAGAGAGAGAGAGAGACAGATCTTCCATTCACTGGTTTACTCCCCAAATGGCTGTAACAGCCTAGGCTGAGCCAGACTGAAACCAGCAGCCAGGAGCTTCTTCCAGGTCTCCCACATGGGTGGTAGGAGCCCAAGCACCTGGGCCATTTTCTGCTGTTTTCCCAAGTGAATTATCAGGGAGCTGGATAGAAAGCTGAGCATCTGGGACCCAAACTGGTGCCCACGTAGGATGCCAGCCTCTTGAACAGTGGCTTAACTTGCTCCAGCACAAAGCTGGCTGTCAGCCTGTTTTTAAAACTAAGTTGATCTCCAGATCTGTTGTTCTTTTTCCCAGAGCATAATGCTCTGTGTCTGTGAGTAAAGAATTTCTATGCAAGGGAAGTAGAATAGATGAAATTTCTCCTGGCTTGATGACTTTGCTAAACCTATACCATAGTGAAAGCAATGACACAGTCTGCAGGAAAACTAACATCTGGAAATAAAGTGGCTCCTGGTGGCTTGGGAATTATATAGGGTGAATTTAAAAAAGTGACTACTTGTTTGGTTCTGTAAATTTAGAGTTACCTTGGACCTACCAAAATGGTTTAAAAATTTTTAAAATGAAAATATTAAGGGTTGGTGAGGAAGTGGAGCAATTGGCACACTGATATGTCCTGCAGGGGTTGTAAACTCATGACATTACTTTTGACACCTGTCTTGTATTGGCAATATCATTACCCAGTGACCAAGAAATCCCGCACTTTGGTAATGTCCAGTTAGGAATATATGCTCACTGGACACATGTGTAAGAATATTTATGGGAGCCCCCAAACTGGAGACTACCCAAGTGCCCTTCAATTAGGAATGCATTAGGTTGAAGTGTTATGTTCATGTAATTAAATGCTTGTCATCCATGGCTAAGAACAATCTACAATTCATGCAGCAATATGGATTCATCTCGAAGTGTAATGGAAACAGGATCAGACACAAAGGAGTCAGTATGTGCCATCTATGAATGTGTAACAAAGTACCCCAGCATTTCCTGGCTTAAAATAGCAGACATTGCCTAGTTTCTGTGTGTGAGATATTGGTGAGTGACTGAGCTGGATGATTCTGCCTCTGGGTCTCTCATGAACTTGCAGTCAGAATGTTAGCAGGGGCTACAGACATTGAAGGCTTGGGGGCTTGAAGATCCCATTCTAAGATGGCTGCTCACATGGCTGCTGGTAGCAAGCCATAGTTCTTGGCTCTGGAGGGTCTCTGTACATGCTGCCAGAGTGTCCTCATGCTAGGGCATCTGGCTTCCTCCCAAGAAAACAGTCTAGCAGAGAGAAAAAGAGAAATGCTTCAAGACTTTTATGACCTGAACTTGACTTTACTACCACTTACACTGTGTTCTGTGGGTCACACAGACCAATCCTAGCACTAAGTGGAAAGGGGCTACACAATGGCATCAGTACCAGAACTCATACTTCCTGGAAAGCAATTTTAGCAGCAGGATTCATCCATTCTGTGTAACTTCACAATATAAAGTACAAAGAGAGGCAAAACTAAATTGTGCTGTTCTCATCAGGGCAACGATTACTCTGGGGAGGAGGGCAGCAAGTGATTGGAAGAGAGAGTTTTGGGGGTGCCGACCATGTTCTATTTCTTGACATAGATGTGGTTATTTGACTTTACTTTGCATAAATTTATTGAGCTGTAACTTATAATATGTTCCTCTTCTGTGTATATATTAAACTGTGACAAGTTAAAGCAAGAAGAAGGAGGAGAAAAGAAATGCAAAAGAGGGGCCGGTGCTGTGGCATACCGGGTTAACGCCCTGGCCTGAAGCTCCGGCATCCCATATGGGCACTGATTCTAGTCCCGGCTGCTTCACTTCCCATCCAGCTCTCTGCTGTGGCCTGGGAAAGCAGTAGAAGATGGCTCAAGTCTTTGTGCCCCTGCACCAGCATGGGAGACCTGGAAGAAGCCAACTGGGGAATGAACCAGTGGATGGAAGACCTCTCTCTCTCTCTCTCTCTCTCTGTGCCTCTCCTCTCTATGTGTAACTCTTTCAAGTAAATAAATAAATCTAAAAAAAAAAAATGGGAAAGAAAGAGAGGAGAAGGGAAAGGAAGAAGGAAAAAATGAAGAAAAGAACTCTGGAACACATCCATGACACGAAAGATTGATGTTCTTCTGTGCGAGGGAAATCAGGTTTCTCAGGCAGAGGCTGAAGCTGACCAAATGACTGATCTGGTAAAACACAATTGAGAAAGAACAGGGAACTCCTAGTCCATTTGATCATGAAACATTGGCAGAGGTTTTCTTATTACAGACCCAGGTGACGTAACTTTTTGCATGTATAGACAGTTAAAGATATTCAGAAGAAGCAATAAGATTTAATGTCTGTAATATTTTTCCATGTGCAGAGTGCATCATGCCAAACACAAAGGAACAGTGTATGTATCTTGGCATCTTGGGCTGCTCTGTTCATCCCTAAGAGTGGCAACTCCAAGAACTTATGGATGAGTGCATGTTCCTAAGGCTTCTGTTCTTTGCTTAGTGACAAGATGACAACTATTTGCCACCTGGTCCACTATCAGCTCCTATCCATTAAGACAGAAAACACACCTCACTCCTTAGCAAACATAAATTCATTGCATTTGTTTACTGACCCATCATCCACTCACTGTTTCAGTCTTCCCAGTTATTGTAATAGTCACCAAGAATACAAAGATGAAAGATATGATCCTGATCTGCAGAAGTACAGAGCATGTTTGGGGAAGTAAGAGGAGGAATGGAACCAACAGATCATTTCAATATACTGCAGAAAGTGCTATGATGGTAGGAGATACTTTTGGTTGAATACTGTAATCAATACACAATTCTTCTTAAGTGCTGAAACTTAACTGAAAAGTGATCGCTGTTAAATATGAGTGGGAATAAGAGAGGGAAGAGATGTGCAATTCGGGACATGCTCAAGCTGACTTACCTCAAACGGTAGAATTAGAAATATACCAGGGGATTCCAATTCAATCCCACTCACTAGTCCCAGTGATCAATTTCTGTTCACAATTGATCATAATGATAGGACTAAGAACCAAAGGGATCACATAAACAAGAATAGTGTCTGCAAATACTAGCTGATAGAATAAAAAATGGAGAGAATGATCCAACATGGGAAGTGAGATACACAGCAGACCCATAGAATGGCAGATGTCCTACACAGCACTCTGTCCTCAGAATCAGCCCTTAAGGCATGCGGATCCGGCTGAAATGCCCATGAGAGTATTTCAGGCATGGAAAGCCAAGAAACTCTGGGGAAAAAAGAAAAAAACCTAAATGAAAGATCTCCACAAGTGAGATCCCAGTGGAAAGAACGGGTCATCAAAGAAGGAGGTACCTTTCTCTGAAGGGAGGAGAGAACTTCCACTTTGACCATGGCCTTGTCTAAATATGATCAGTCAGTGAACTCAGGGGGCTTCCATAGCATTGGCAACTCATGACAAGAGCCTACAGTGATTACTGATGCCATAAACAAGAGTGTCAATTTGTTAAGTCAACAACTGGAGTCACTGTGCACTTACTCCTCATGTAGGATCTCTGTCCTTAGTGTGCTGTACATTGAGATTTAATGCTATGACCAGTACTCAAACAGTATTTTTCACTTTATGTTTCTGTGTGGGAGCAAACTGTTGAAATCTTTACTTAATGTATGCTAAACTGATCTTCTGTATATAAAGAGAATTGAAAATGAATCTTGATGTGAATGGAAGGGGAGAGGGAGTGGGAAAGGGGAGGGTTGCGGGTGGGAGGGACGTTATGGGGGGTAAACCATTGTAATCCATAAGTTGTACTTTGGAAATTTATATTCATTAAATAAAAGTTAAAAAAAAAAGGAAAAAAAAAAGAGATAATCAATATCTATGGGAGCTCAGGAGGCATGGTGGTTATATGAAGTTTTGGGGGAGATATGATGCCTGAATTAGTATGGAAGGAATAGGTATAAACAGAAACTCAGTTGAGTATTGTTGTGTTGGGGAAAAGTCCACACCACAGTCTGTTGACAACATACTCAATCACTTGCCAACAAACTTTCATATTTAGGCTGTTCTTTTTTTTTAATATGTATCTTTTTCTTTTCTTTTTTTAAGATTTATTCACTTATTTGAAAGTAAGAGTTATGTGGGGAGCAACTGGGAGCAACTCGGACTAGACTAAGTTACTCAAATTAAGACTTATTCTATGCATCTGCTCTCCCACAATATGGCGCTGGGAGAGGAGGAAACAGCTTCTACACAGCTGTCTCCAGTTCAACCAATAAACTGTAGGACCTGCTCCTGATTGGAGGAGAGCAGCGTACTCGGCGTGTGGGTAGCAGAGTTGGGATTGGTAGAAGAGGACTATAAAGGAGGAGAGAGACAACATGCACCGGGAACATCTATCTGAAGGAACACCTGTGCAGCCCCCGAGAGAGCCGGCCGGCGGTGTACCGCTCCCCCGCGGAAGTGGGGAAAGTGGCAGGGGGAACCGCCCTTCCATGGAGGTGGAAGGGACAGTAGCCAACCCGGTAAGAACCAGCAGCAAACCGGGGAAGGGCCGAGCAGACGAAAGAACAACGCAGGGTCCTGTGTCGTTCCTCCGCGAAGAGGGGGAGCGACATAATGGTGCCGTGACTCAGATAGGAAGCCTAGGCAGGGTTCAGTGTCGCTCCTCCACGAAGAGGGGGAGCGACAGAGTTACACAGAGAGGGAAGGAGAGGCAGAGAGAGAGAGAGAGAGAGAGAGAGAGAGAGGTCTTTCTTCCACTGGTTCACTCCCCAATTGGCCACAATGCCGGAGCTGTGCTAATCCAAAGCCAGGAGCCAGGAGCTTCTTCCATGTCTACAACGCAGGTGCAGGGTCCCAAGGACTTGGGCCATCTTCCACTGATTTCCCAGGCCACAGCAGAGAGCTGGACTGGAAGAGGAGCAGCCAGGACTAGAACCGGTGCCCATATGGGATGCCAGCACTGCAGGTGGTGGCTTCACCTGCTATGCCACAGCGCCGGCCCCTAGGCTGCTCTTTAAAAGGAAGACTGATCATGGAAGACAGATGGTGCAATATCCTCTATGCCCCTGCTTGTAGTGGACATCACCTCATTGCTGTTTCCTAGAGGAGATGGCACTTACGCACTAGTGAGTCATACTTTATAAGACTGTCTTTATTTAATATTACTGTTTTCAAAGTGCTTGGTGCTCTACAAATATCAAGTGTTTAATAAGTGTGTTTTGAACAGAATCTCATTTTTATGATTATAATTGCTGCCTTCCCAACTGAGAAATAGTTTGGAAGGAGAACCAGGGCTGATTATTACCCACGCAAGATCCATTTCCCTTTGTATCCTTGGATATTCTTGATTTTGTTGAAGTTAACAATGGAACTTGATTAAACCTTCATGTCCCAGACCCCCTTGAGAAAGAGGTAGCCATACAACTAGTACATAGGCAGAAGGTATTACGTAGGCTTTCCATGAAAAATTATCTCAAAGGAGGACTTATTTAAGTGCCCCTTGCTCTTTGCCTAAGTACAAGCTTTGTGGATAAAGCTAGACTGAATCTCTTGCCAAGAAAGGAGAAAATACGGGGCTGGCATTGTGGTACAGAAGATTAAACAGTGCCTGTGAGCATCCACATGAGCACCAGAGTCCTGGCTGCTCTGCTTCTGATTCAGCTCCCTGCTGGTGCATCTAGGAAAGAATTGATGATGACCCAAGTACCTGGACCCCTGCCACCCATGGAGCAGACGTGGATGGAGTTCCTGGTTTCTGGCTTCAGCCTGGCTCAGCCTAGGCCATTGTGGCCATTTGGGGAAATGAACCAACAGGTGGAAGATTCTTTCTCTCTCTCTCTCTCTCTCTCTCTCTCTCTCTCTCTCTCTCTCTCTCTCTTCCTTTCTCTATCTGTAACTCTGCCTTTCAAATAAATAAATAAATAAATAAATTTATTTATTTGAAAGGCAGAGTTATAGAGAGGAAGAGGCAGAGAGAAGTCTTCCATCTGCTGGTTCACTCTCCAGATGGCTGTAACAGCCAGAGCTGTGCCAATCCGAAGCCAGGAGCCAGGAGTTTCTTATGGTCTCCCACATTGGTGCAGGGGCCCAAGGAATTGGACCATCCTCCACTGCTTTCCCAGGCCACAGCAGAGAGCTCTATGGGCAGTGGAGCAGCTGGGATTCAAACCAGTGCCCATATGGGATGTTGGCACTATAGGCAGTGGCTTTACCCACTATGCCACAGCGCCAACCCCTAAATAAATCTTTTCTAAAAAAGAGAGAGCATTTTATTTTCTGATCTATCTGATCTCTATCTGCCGGTTTACTCCCCAAATATACCAGCCAGGTGCAAGCCAAGAGCCAGGAACTCAATTCAGGTCTCCCGTGTGGGTGGTAGGTACTAAATTATTTGAGTCATTATTAACTATCTGTCAGGGAGCACATTAGCAGGAAGTTGAATGGGAAGAAGAGAAGCCAGGACTTGAACTAGTCTAGTATGTAGGCATCACCACTGCACCAAATGCCCACCCCCACCCATCTTTATTGTAACAAAGTGTTTTTTTATTTGTTTCCACCAAATGTCTTCTCTCCTCAAAGGTTTGTTTGTTTGTTTGCTTGCTTGTTTTTTCTCACTAGAAATTAATGAAGTAGCAAGAATCTGGTAGGCATTCTCCTAAAATGGCTCCCAAGAACCCTGCCTTCTACTGTTCATGTCTTTATGTAACCCCTCGGTTGAGTGGGATCTGAACCTAGCGACTTTCTTTAATGAATAGAACACAACAAAGTGAGATGTCAGTTCTAAGATTGGCTATAAAGACTGTGATGGCATTCTCTTGCTTCTTGCCTTTCTTGCTCTATTAATTTCCTAAAGTCGCCATAGCAAAGTACCACAAACTCGGTGACTTCGATAATAATAATCTGTTGTCTGACAGTTTGGGTGTCAGCAGGCTGCCTGAGAGGAAGAATTTGTTCCCTGTATTTCCTCCAGCTGCTGGTGGTTTGCAGATAACCCTTGTCATTCTTTGACTTATAGAAACAGCACCACGTCTCTGCACTCATCCTTACATGGCTTTTGCTCTGTGGCCAAATTTCTCCTTTTATAAAGATACTAGTTTTATTGAATTAGACCCACCCTAAGACTTCATTTAACTAAGTACATCTGCAGTGACCCTGTTTCCAAATGAGGTCACATTTTCATGCACTGGAGGTTAGGATAGAGCTACATAAATGGAGAAGGTACAATCTAACCCATAATACCTGCCTTGATTAAGCGAAAGGGAGAAGCACATGAGGCAAGGGACTGAGGGTGACCTCTGGCCAATAGCTTTTGAGGAGCTGAAGTCCTAAGTCCAATGGTTCATGAAAAACTGAATTTGGCCAGCAACCATGTTAATGAGTCTGAAAGTGGATCCTTCCTTCTCCATTTGAGTCTTGATATGACCACAGCCCCAGCCAACATCTTGATGGTCACTGGTGGAAGACACTGGGCTGACACCTTTCACAGTGCTCACAGCTACTGTTCACTTCTTAAATGCCTGAACTGGAACCATGAGCCAGGAGTCAATCCTTGACTCCCACATAGTGGTAGGAACCTAACTGTTGCCTTCCAGGGTCTGCATTATCAGGAAGCTGGAGACAGAAGCTGGAGTTGGGAATTCAACCCAGGTACTCTGATGCATGATATGGGCATCTTAACTGGCATCTAAACTGCTAGACCAAATGGCCAACCCCTGAGCCTAATGAGAGATCTCAAAGGGGCCCCTAAGCCATACTTGGATTACTGACCCATAAGAAATTGTATTACAATAAATGTGTACTGTTTTAAGCCTCTAAATTTTGAGATTGGGGCCAGTGTTGTGGCTCAGTGGGTTAAGCCACCTCCTTTGCTGGTATCCCATATGAACACCCATTCAAATCCTGGCTGCCCCACTTCCGATGCAGCTCCCTGCTTTTGAGCATGGGAAAGCAGCAGAAGATGGCCCAAGTATTGTGCTCCTGCCACCCATGTGGAAAACCAAATGGAGGTCATGGCTCCTGGCTTCATATTGGCCCAGCCCAGCTATTGTGCTCATTTGCGGAGGGAACCAGCTATGAAAGATCTCTCTCTGTGTCTCTCCCTTGATCTGTAACTCTGCCTTTCAAATAAATAAACCTTTTTAAAAACTGAATAAATAGATTTTGAGATAATTTGTTATGCAACAATAGATAAAATAATACAAAGAATGTAATCAAGTACTTTGTCGTATGGAGAGCCAAAATAGCAACAAATTCTGTAATTAAAGAGCACACATGTGCTGAAGATTGAGAATTACATCAGACAGCTTCTTTTAAACACGTTAATAGAAAACCAATAGCAGGGAGATCTAGACATAAAGGGCAAGGCTGGAGTAGTAAAAAGAGCTCAATCGAAAGCAAAGGCGGGCAGAAGCCTGAGTGACAGGAATTGCTTAAAGCCAAGTCAGTGAGAATCAGAGTAATGTTTGGGTTTAAAAGACTGGGATTTTCTGGAGATACCAGAAAAAACACTGAGAAATAAAAGGAATTGTTTTTTATTTAACAACTTTGAGAAGCTCCCATTTCTGGCTACATTTATGAAAACTACAAACTTGAATCTTGTATCTTTCACTTGTCATTGATATCATGGCATCTGTATAAACAAGATTCAAACACCTATGTGATGTTTTTTGAATCAGGTAGATTCAGCCTAACTGCTAACTAGCAAAGAAGCCTTAGCTGTTCTAAGTTTCCAGGCTGTTTAAAGAACAAATGAGACAGCAAGATGTTGAAAATACGTGTACCTGAAAGAAAATGCTCTAATGAGGAGGAAGGTGATAATTAGCAGGTGAAATAATAATAATAATCACCATAGAAGCTAATTTCACTAGCAAGAGAACCAGTTATTAGAAGAAAACTTCTAGGCAAGATCATTTTATCAGAGCATGTAATGCCCTGAGAACAGTTCACTGGATTCCGAATCTGTGCTTATTAATGGCTACATTTCCTTCACAGGATTATTAATATCTCCCTTCTAAACTAAAACATTCTGCCTGGCCTGGAGTACACTGGATGCTGCCCCAGCTTCCTGTGGTAAAGAGGGCTACTTACTAATTACTGTTTTAGTTAGGATATTGGTCCAGATTTGAAAACAAAAAATAATTCAAATCAGATGAAAGTATTTCTCCCTTGCATCGTGCTTCAAGTGCAAGCAGCTCAGGGCTGAAACAGTGGTTTCATGGTGCTATCTGCCATTGCTGTCTTCTTGTCCACAAGGTCAAATACAATTCAGTGCCACATGCTGTGGGGTCACATCTTAGCCTGCAATTAGTGGGAAAAAGAGAGAGCATATTAGTTTCTTAGGGCTGTCATTAACAAAGCACCACAAACAGCGTGGCTTAAACAATAGGAACTTATCTCTCGCTGTCCTGGAGTCTAGAAGTCTGAAAACCAGTTGTCAGTGGGCTTGGTTTCTTCTCAGGGATATAGAATAAAGATCTATTCCATACCTCTCTCCTTGGCTTATAGATGGTTGATGGCTGCCTTTTCCAGTGTCTATTCACATCATTTTCTCTCTAAAAGTGTCTTCCTATGTCCAAATTTCTCACCTCCTTTTTTAGTTTAGATTAGTTTTTTTAATTTATTTGGAATGCAGAAATACAGAGATCTTCCATCTGCTAGTTCAGTCCCCAAACACCCAAAACAGCCAGGGCTGGACCCAGCTGAAGCCAGAGCTGGGAACAGTCTCCCACCTAGGTGGCAAGGATTCAAATAATTGAGCCATAACCTGCTGCCCTCTGCCACTCACTGCCTAGAGTAAGCATTAACAGGAAGCTGCAATTGGGAGCAGCAGAACTGGAACTCAATCCCAGGACTCTGATATATAATATGGTGTCCCAGGTGGCATCATAACCACTGTGCCAAACACCTTCCTCCAAATTTTCTTGTTTTATAATGACACTGGGTTAGGCCATATCCTAATGACCTCATGCTAACTAATTAGATAGGCGAAGACCTAGTTTCAACTCAGGGTTGAACTCAGGTACTAGGGATTAGAACTTGGACACAGAATCTGAGGGTGAGGGTAGGGACAGGGACACAATTCTATCTATCACAGTTGAGATGAGTGAGGTGAGAATGTGGGAAGAAATGTTCTTTTAAGTGCATGACCCACAGGTTGCATATAACACTCCCCCTCACATGCCATTGGCCAGTAGTTAGCCACATGGCCACCCAACTTCAAGGGGAAAAAAAAGGAAATGTACTTCTTAGTTTGTAGCCACATGTCCAGCTAGAACTGCTGTTTCATTGTTATTGGAAGAAGTGGGTGAAATGGATATGGACAACTAGCATCTTTAAACACGTTACAGTTTGCAAAAATCTTACAAAGCACAGAACTAACTTCTTCCTCCAAACTGCAAGGCCAGTTTGTTGCTATTATGGCTTGCCATAAGACAAAGTACTTGATTACATTCTTTGTATTATTTTACCTATTGTTGCATAACAAATTATCTCAAAATTTATTTACTCAGTTTTTTGTCTGGAAGGCCACCAACCGTACTAGCAATGTTTTATTTAATCCTTGCAGTAACTCCGAAAAGTCACTCCCCAATGCGAACACACACACACATATTGATTGCAAAAAGGGAAAACTAAAGCTTGGAGAGATTAAGCAATTTGCCCAGAGCCAAACCTATTAAGTGGTGGAGCCTGGAATGTGACAGGATTTTGCCTGGTGCTAACGCCTGACCCACTTCTCTGAACCATATTACAGGCACTAGCAAGCAGCTCTCTGGCAGGTCTTTTACTTGCTTAACTCCATCATCAGTTATGATGACACACTTAAAGATTTATATGGGAGTCATCAAAAATGACCATTTCTAGACTTTATAGGCAAACAAAGTGGCAACCAAAATGTCCTACATGAAACACAGAGTGGCGTAAATATATAAAATATTTCCTATTTATATATAACACCTGCTGTGGTTTGAATGTCCTCTTCAAAACTCATGTTGAAATTTCCCATTGTAATAGCATTAAAAGGTGGAACTTTTAAGGGACCATTCGGTCATGACGGTAGTGCTCTCATGGATGGATTAAAGCTGCTACTGCTAGACAAAGTTAGTTATGGTGGGATCGGGCTCTGAATAAAAGGATGAGCTCAGCATCATTTTTCTGTCTCACACCTGTGCTTCTGCACCATGTGGTTATGCAGCCAGAAGGCTCTCTCTGATGCCAGAATTGTAATGTTGGGCTTCCCAGCCTTGGAACAGTAAGAACCAAATTTTGGTTCTTTATAAATATCTGTCTCTGGTGTTCTATCATAGCAGCAGGAAATGAACAAAAGCAATACCTTCTACAACACACACACACACACACATACACTTGCTTTTGAGGGAAAGCACTGTCCTTCCCCACTACCCCCACCACCCCCAGAACATCACTTTGCTCTGTTGTTCTACTTTTTAAAAATCACAATATTTATTATAAAATAAGGGCTATAAATATGATGTTGCTGCCCCTCTGCCCCAAAATGATGGCAGCTTATTGTTTCAATTCTATAGGCTCTCATTTTCCCTCCAGAGAGAGGAGAGAGAGAGAGAGAGAGAGAGACCTGGAAATGGTGACTCACTCCTATCGATTTTTCTCTTAAGGCTTTTTGTGTGGCTTCTGTGTATTATATAAGCCTAAGTTTGCAAAGGTGTCCTCATTGGACAAAGAGGAAGGGTGGGAATGTGGGTGGGAGGGCAGGTAGAGTGGGAAGAATCATGTTTTTAAAGTTGTATTTATGAAATGCATAAAGTTTTTATATCTTAAATAAAAGGTTTCTGGAGGGAAAAAAAGATATCCCTATTCCTCTGTATGGATTAGCAACAGCTTCTTTCATAGATCTATGGAGTAGTAGACTCATATCACTTGCATAAGGAGCCCAGAACTTTCTGAAGAGGAAAAACCAATACCCTAACCTGAGCTGCTGAAATTGGAGCTAGGGAAACCTGCTAGGTAATCCTCCAAGATCTGCAGGCAGGCAATATCAATTATTTGTTTGTTTGTTTGTTTGTTTTTGACAGGCAGAGTGGACAGTGAGAGAGAGAGACAGAGAGAAAGGTCTTCCTTTGCCGTTGGTTCACCCTCTAATGGCCGCCACGGCCAGCGCGCTGCGGCCAGCACACCACGCTGATCCGATGGCAGGAGCCAGGTACTTCTCCTGGTCTCCCATGGGGTGCAGGGCCCAAGCACCTGGGCCATCCTCCACTGCACTCCCTGGCCACAGCAGAGAGCTGGCCTGGAAGAGGGGCAACTGGGACAGAATCCGGCACCCCGACCGGGACTAGAACCTGGGGTGCTGGCGCCACAAGGTGGAGGATTAGCCTAGTGAGCCGTGGCACCGGCCGCAATATCAATTATTAATAATATAGAACAACCTCTAAAACTGGTTGGAGGAGTTCATATAGAACCCCCAAAACTGGGTTCACTCGCCTGATGCAGATAGCCAATCACTGACATCTGAGTGGTGAAAGAAAAGAGGCATTTACTGCAGAGTGCAGAGCAAGGAGCCAGGTAGACAATGGCTTAATTTCTGAGCTCCCCGAGGGGTGTGGCTTCTGTCTATTGTATAAGCCTAAGTTTGCAAGGGGTGAAAGTTCTTGTAAAATGAAGTTGGGTGTCTGTTCAGCTTGTGTCCAGGTTCCTGGTTGGCTGGCTGTGCGCATGGCCTTCCTATGACTGGTCAGCAATACCGAGTTCTTTAAGGAATTTTTATGACGGCTAAGTGGGCTTCAGTGGGTCTGGGGCTACATGCAGGTTCCTTTATGCTGTGGAACTGGAATTCCCCAGCCCAGACCTAGAATTCTCTGAAACAAAACTCCTTGAGACAATCCTGGCCATCAGAGTGTTATTTATTGGAAAAGCAGATGACCTCGTTAAGTCCAGTGACTGGAACTTTGCAGGACCAGCTGCGCCACTCTGCCACTTCAGTGGATTAATTTTCAGGAGTGATTTGCTATCCAAAGGAAAGGCAAAGGCACCGTAAGCTATGGGAGGGAAGTGGGGAGACTGGGGCCTGATGGTGTCTAGCATCTGCATCAAATGCACTGGTTAGGGACTCCATTTCATTGACAAAAGAAAACTCACCAGAAGGGCCTGAATATTCTTAGCTGATGATTCAGACTTGATACTAGGGGTCAGTGTCTGGGCACAGAGGTGCATTTTTTCTATTTCAGTGGTGGTTGAGAGCCAAAGTTCTCAAGACCCTTCCTCTTAAGATACAGTGACTGAGTGTCCTGTACTGGACCATGGTATTGGGAAAGCCTTATGAATACAGAGACATGTCTAGTGTGTTCCTCATTATATCTCTGGTGCTTACTTAGTCCAGTGTCTGGTACATTGAAGATGTTGTGATAAAAAGACACTAATTAAAGGGTCCAAGATCTAGAATTCAGTAATAAAACACTGTGGTAGCAACCATGCTGGTGAACTCCATTCTTTCCTTCTACTTGTGCTTGGAAGACAGAAGTGCCCTGTTTTGGAGCAAATTCTTGGACTATTCAGGTGGAGGACTTAGAGAAGCCTTAAAGAGGAAGTAACTCTAGTTCTTGTGTGTAAAAGTAAATTAATTTGCAATCAATTGACAGGAAAAAAAAATATAAGTGTACATTTGCATCCCAAGTAAGTAGAGCAAATCTTACTGGTTGTATAAGATGTTACTTATCTGAATCATGTGGATCATAGGTGACAACTGCAGTGTTCTTATTTCCCAGAAGGATGTGCCTGAACAAGTCTTATTTTAACTGGGTAGTCCAGTTAATACATGCACATCAATCTTTTACATTAGAAATATCTCCTCATTACAAAGAGGCTCAAGCTACTTTTCAGTTGTCAAGGGAGAAATTCAGCGTATCTAATTCCCCAAATCAAATCTCAAAATCAGACCAATTTCTGGCTGAGAAATCAGAAGTATGGAAGACAAAACAGTGTGTGTGTGTGTGTGTGTGTGTGTCTATAAAATCTGGAGCTAACATACTCCCAATGACCACTGTGTAAATAATCTAAGTCAAATAGTAATTTTAAGAGTGTTACATTAGTTTTTCTGGGTTCTCAGTTCCTATTTAAAATACATACACACAGGGGCTGGCGCCGAGGCTCTCTTGGTTAATCCTCTGCCTGTGGTGCTGGCATCTCACATGTGCTCCAGGTTCTAGTCACGGTTGCTCCTCTTCCAATCCAGCTCTCTGCTGTGGCCTGGGAAGTCAGTGGAGGATGGCCCGGATGCTTGGGCCCCTGTACCCACATGGGAGACCAGGAGGAGGTACCTGGCTCCTGACTCCTGGCTCCTGGCTTCGGATTGGCGTAGCTCCGGCTGTAGCGGCCGTTTGGGAAGTGAACCAACGAAAGGAAAACCTTTCTCTCTCTCTCTCACTGTCTGTAACTCTACCTGTCAAATAAATAAATAAAACTCTTTTAAAAATATATAAAATACATACACACAAGGCAGACACTGTGGCACAGGGGGTTAAGTTGCTTCTTGAGGACACTTGAATCTCATATCACAGGGCCTTGTTCAAGTCCTGGTTTTTCTGCTTCTGATCTGGTTCCTTGCTAATGTGCCTGGGAAACAATATATGATGGTCCAAGTATTTAAGTTCCTGCCACCCATGTGAGAGACCTGGGTGGAGTTCCCAGTTCCTGGTTTTAGCCTGGCTTAACCCCGGCTATTGCAGCCATCTGGGGAGTGAATCAGGGCATGGAAACTATCCCTGTTTCTCTCTGTCACTCAGCCTTTAGAATAAATAAATCTTTAAAAAGCACATATAATTTAGAAAGTAAGAGTGAAAATTATGGCATAAATACTATTTACAAGTTGAATTATAGTATAAATAGGAACATTTCTTATTTAAAGAAATTTCTCTTAAAAATCATGTGAAGAAATGTTTTTTTAAAGCTAATTTTATTTATTTATTTTTTATTTGACAGGTAGTTATAGACAGTGAGAGAGAGAGAGAGAGACAGAGAGAAAGATCTTCCTTTTTCCATTGGTTCAGCCCCCAAATGGCCGCTACAGCCAGGTGCCAGGAGCCAGGTGCTTCTTCCTGGTCTCCCATGGGGTGCAGGGCCCAAGCACTTGGGCCATCCTCCACTGCCCTCCCGGGCCACAGCAGAGAGCTGGACTGGAAGAGGAGCAACTGGAACTAGAACCTGGTGCCCATATGGGATGCTGACGCCGCAGGCAGAGGATTAACCAAGTGAGCCACGGCGCCAGCCCAATTTTGACATTTGATTTTTCCTTCGTTCAGCATTATGTGATAGAAAAAGTCTTGGTCAGATAAATCTTGATTGGAGTTCCTATACTGATCATTGGTTTGCTATCTGTAAACAGATTAAAAACCATCTGGTTGAAGAGGTGATTGTGAAGATGTAGCATGAAGCACAGTGCTTGATGCCCAAGATGTGCTCAGTAACTGTTTTCTTTTGGGGAAGACTCGTCTCACTCCTGCACACCTGTTAAAGATTATAGCCTGGCTCAGTCATGCTGTGGAGGGTTGGGGAAGGGCTTGTCTCGTGCTTCTGAATAAATATCTAAGGAGAGAGAGCAGTGAACTCACAGGACCGAAGCGGTGACATTGGAGGCTGTCACTAAAAGGAACGGAGAGCACCTGTGCCCCTAACAGCAGCCGCTGCATGTGGGTCCTTGGTAGCTGAGGTTAGAATGAGACAGCAGGAATAAGGCCTGTTCCTGAGCACAGATGAGGTAAGACTTTTGGGTCCTGGGGAGAGGTCACATTGAAGAAAGCCATAATTTCTGACAATTAGGTTGATGGAGTTACAATATATCATTATATTATTTTTTCTTATTTCAGTGACAGAGAGAGACACACAAAGAGCTGTCACCCACTGGTTCACCCTCCAAATGCCTACAGCAGCCAGGGCTAGGCCAGCCCAAAGCCACGAGCCAGAATTCAATCCAGGTCTCCCACTTGGGTGGCAGAAACCCTACCACTTGAGCCGTTACTGCTGCCTTCCAGGGTAGATATTAGCAAGAGCAAGAGGTGGGTGTGGAAATCCTAGGCTAAATGTGCACCCCATAAGATGTTTTACTTGAACATAAAAATAATGGGTCTTTATCTTGTAGTCCCATGACTTATTTGTTTCACAACACAAAATAACCTCTGCTTCATGGATTTGGAGTGGATTTGGGTGAGTTTGAGAAAATGTGATAACCTACCCTCTCCTTGCCCTTTCTTTTTCAGTAACATCTGAGTAAGAAAAAGAGAGCAGGTAAGAGCAAAAGATAAAGCACAGCTACAACTCTCTGAGATAGGAGAATCTGGGAGTTTAATAATACTTCTGTTTTATCTGTTTGCCCTCTGTTCCACTTTCCACCAAGCCTACTTCACAAACACTTGAGAATAGTTCTTACTGCTCTGCTTGCTAGTGTCCATGGCAGGGCTGGTGTCAAAGAAGGGCTTCTTCCCTGCTCTGAAATTGGAATCTATATGATCATCTGTAGGGTATTGATTCTTTTTTTTAAAAGATTTATTTATTTATTTATTTGAAAGACAGAGCTACAGAGAGGCAGAGGTAGAGAGAGAGAGGGGTCTTCCACCTGCTTGTTCTCTGCCCAGATGGCCAAAATGACTGGAGCTCTACCGATCTGAAGCCAGGAGCCTCTTCCAGATCTCCCACCCCTCCCCCCCAGGGTGCAGGGGCCCAAGGACTTGGGTCATCTTCTACTGCTTTCACAGGCCATAGCAGAGAGCTGGACTGGAAGTGGAGCAGCTGGGACATGAACCGGCGCCCATATGGGATGCGGGCACTGCAGGCGACGGCTTTACCCACTACAACACAGTGCCGGCCGGCTTTACCCACTACAACACAGTGCCGGCCCCCAGGTATTGATTCTTTGCCCTTCCCTGTATCCACACACTTTGCCAAGTTACTTTGCAGTTTCTCCTAGAAGTGGAGGGTGGAGGAATGGGCATTTGAAGCAGCAGTTAAGATGTCGCTTGAGACACCTACATGCTATAACGGAGTATATAGGTTTGAGTCCTGGCTCCACTTCCAATTCCAGTTTCCTGCCAATGCACACCCTAGGAGACAGCAAGTAGCTGGGTTCCTGCCACCAATGTGGGAGACCAGGATTGAGTTCTCAGCTGCTGTGGGCATTTGGGAAGTGAACCAGCAGATGGAACATACTTTTCTATCTGTCTCTCTCTCCCCTTCTATGGGTGTCCCCTCTTCTTGACTCTTGGCTTGAACATATGACTGACTTTGGCATGTTAGCAGATGTGATGCCAGTGGAGAGTTAAAGAGTATTTGTGCAGTGGAACTTGCCGTTATGTTCTCTGTCACTGCCTTGAGAATCCTCCATGTGGGTCCCAGAATGGAAACAAAACAAGCAGAGAGATGTCTGAGCTGGCCAGATCCATAGCTTAAACAGAATCAATTTGCTGAACCCTGCCTGTCTCAAATGACCTCCAGGTAACCTGAAGACACATGAGTAAATAAATATCTGCTGTTTTAAATCATTGTGTGTTGGGGTGGTTTGTTACATGGTACGAACTGGCTGATACACCATATTTCTGTGGAAGGGAGGTAGAGAGAAAGGAAAGCTTTTTTTCCATAGATTTTTACTTGGTCACAGGGGAAATGCTGCTATATTGGGTGATGGAGGAGAAGTGAGAAGGCCAGAGTGACAATGAGATTATAGAAAAATAAGAGAAAACTGGAGGACATTAAGAAGCAGTCATAGAAGTAGCGCCCCTCAAATGTAGGCTGTACATAGTGGCTTACTTTCAAAGAGTAAAGTATGGAAAAGAGAGAAAAGAACAACTTGATGGTGGAGAAAGCTGAGCTACACTACCTCAGCCCGATGAACAAGGCCAGCATCAAGAGGAATAAGTCACATGGGTCATTTGTACCCTTGATATGTTTGAATAAGGTGATACTTTAACCTCTGTGTCTTCCTCCAAACAACCTATAGCTCCACTTGAACCATGAGAAAAATATCAAACAAACCCTAGTTGAGGGGTAGTCTAAAAAATAGTTGACCAGTTCTTCTCAAAACTGTCCAGGTCATCACAAATAAGAAAAGTGTGAAAAAGTAGTCGTAGCCTATAGTTACATAACAACTGACATAACAACTTAGGTAAAATGGCATCCTGGGTAGGACTCCGGACAACAGAAAAACATAAGAAAAAAATGAGAAAATCTGAACAAAGTACACATTTTAGTTAATGATATGTGTCAATATTGATTCATTGGTTGTGAAAAATATACCCTATGTAAGGCATTCTCAAGGGGAAATGAGTATGGGATATATAGGAATATTTCACAATATTTTCAATATTTCTATGGATCTAGAGCTACTCTAAAATTAAAAGTACATTTCAAAGAATCAGAAAAGTAGTTTTTCTTACCAACTTCACAGGTTCTCCAAAGGCTTCTTTGGATTTGATTTCACTCATTGATATCTCCTCCTTCTCTTTCCTCAAGGCCTAAAAACCCTTGTTCGCCCACTTCTAATTGAGGTGTGCCTACAGTTCCCTCCTTTCCCTGCATTTCCTTGCATGTTACCTGCTGTCATCATAGTACAGCCCACCAGATTTTCTGCTCTCTGATTGGTGGGTTCTGGCAGGGCCCAGATAGGGTAGGGTAGGATAGACCTGCCTATTTATTGTCATCTCTGTCATAAAACTATTGTATGAAATAGCATATCTTTGCAGCTGGCACTGTGGCATAGTAGGTAAAGCTGCCACCTGCAGCGCCAGCATCCCATATGGGTGCTGGTTCAAGACCTGGCTGCTCTCTGATATGGTCTAGGAAAGCAGTAGAAAATGGCCCAAGTGCCTGGGCCCTTGGACCTGTGTGGGAGACTCAGAAGAAGCTCCTGGCTCCTAGCTTTGGACTGGCGCACCTCCGGCCATTGTGCCCATTTGGGGAGTGAGCCAGCAGATGGAAGACCTCTTGCTCTGTGTCTCTACCTCTCTATATAACTCTGCCTTTCAAATAAATAAATAAATCTAAAGAAATAAAAAGAAAAAGTAGATGAAATTTTAAAAAATAGCATGTCTTTTTCCTCAAAGAAACTTCATTTCCTGAAGGAACTGTGAAAGCCAGCATTTTTTGTTTTGGGCATTGAAAAATCATAGAACTTCAGAATGTAGCAAATACTCTGAAAATCATCTGATCCAAACTTCTCATTTGAACAATGAAGAGGGGGGCAGGGTTGTGGCATAATGGGTGGCTCCTCTACCTCCAATCCAGTTCTCTGCTAATGCACCAGGAAAAACAGCAGAAGATGGCCCAAGTCCTTGAGCCCCTGCACCCATATGAGAGACCTGGATGAAGTTCCTGGCTCTTAGCTTCAGCCTGGCCCAGCTCAGTCCATTACAGCCATTTGAAGAGTGAACCAGCAGATGGAAAATCTCTCTGTCTCTCCATTTCTCTCTCTGGGTAACTCTGCCTTTCAAATAAATCTTTAAAAATAAAAAACAGGATGAAGAGAATGAAAGCCAGAAAAGATAAGATTGATAAGGGTAGACTTAGAGGCATGTTTCCTGACTGTGATATCAAATGTGCATTTCACTGCAGAAAACTTTAGAGTGTTTCTGAAAACAGTTTAGCATCTACTTTGGGCAAAGCACTGTGATAGGTGCTAGAGATGATAAACACATGAGCAAGAACAGCCCTTGTCCTCGGGTGCTCCCAATCTAGGGATGAGTGGGGAAGAAGCACCACTACGTGAACTAATTCAAACTTAAGCAAGAATAGTATGTGTGCCACAGAGGTGTAAGGTGGCGAGGCAGGGGACAGAACATCTGCTCGAGGGCATCAAAGAAGGATTCGTGCCAGAAATGTCATTTGCGATAGATCCTGAGGGATAGGTCAGATTTTAGTGGGTAGAGATGGGGGTCAGACATTCTTGACAAAAGCACACATCAAGTCAGAAATGTGGGAATTTATAGGCTGTACTTGAGGAAAAGTACATAATTTGATTTGGCAAGAAAGTTCTTCAAGAATATGGCAGATTAAAACTGCAGAGGGCTTCAGGTGACTGTGGCATTGGGATTTAATGCTGTGAGTAATGACAAATGCCTGGTTTGTGACACCGGCAGTGGGAAGGTGGCACTCTGCCTGGCTGCATGTTTTCCGGTGCAGCATGATAAGAAGGTCGGAGCCATCCTTTACTCCCCAGGTGGAGGCAGAGCTTGGCATGAATTAGAGGAGGTGGGTACGAGCTGAGAATTCCAGAGTGGTCTGTGAGAATGCGAGGCCTAAGTAGAACAGCTCAAGCTTAGCCAGGAGGGTTGTTAAGTGTGTGAACCAAGAAAATGGTACTGATATCAGGGGGAAGCCACAATTGTAGAACTTGGGACCAGCATTTTGGCACAGCATGTGAAGCTGCTGTCTGTGATGCCAGCCTCCCATATGGATGCTGGTTCAAGTCCCAGTAGCTCCACTTCTGATCCAGCTCCATGCTAATGTGCCTGGGAAAGCAACAGAGGATAGCTCAAGTCCTTGGGACCCTTCTACCCATGTAGAAGATGCAGATGGAGTTCTTGGTTTCTGGCTTTGGCCTAGGCCAACCTTGGCCATTGCAACGATTTCTGGAGTGAACCAGCAGATGGAAGATTTCTGTCTCTCCCTCTCTCTCCCTGTAACTCTATCTTTTAAATAAATAAATAAACAATCTTTTTAAAATTGCAGAGCTTGCAGTCAGTTTAAGAACCAGGGAGGCCAAGAAATGCCCTGAGCAATGATTTATGGAGCAAGAAGAAGGTGAGCTAGGAATTTCAGTCGACTCTAGAAGCAAGAGGCTCATTAGTCTGGACAGTTCTTATGCTGAGCATCGAGATGGTATAGATAGAAGTTGTTCTGATAGATACAAAATTTTAAAGTGGGTGCTAGAATAAGAGGCAGAGTTACAAAGGAAATACAGAGACTCTGGTTTCACAATTCTAAAATCACTCAACTCATAATAAGGATGTAATGGTCAGTTTTAAGTGCCAGCTTAGCTATGCTACCATCCCCAGTTATTCAAACACTAATCCAGGTGTCCCTGAGAAGTTATTTTGTAGACAGAACTAAAGTCCATGGCCTGTTGACATTAAAGGAGATTATGTAGATAATCTGGGTGGGTCAAATTTACTCAGTTGAAAAACTTGAAGAGCAGAGCTAAGGCTTCCCTTAAGAAGCAGAAATTGCACAGGCTGGCGCCGTGACATAGTGGGTAAAGCTGCGGCCTGCAGTGCCGGCATCCCATGTGGGTGCCAATTGGAGTCCTGGCTGCTCCACTTCCCATCCAGCTCTCTGCTCTGGCCTGGGAAAGCAGTAGAAGATGGCCCAAGTCCCTGGGCCCCTGCACCCTCATGGGAGACCCAGAAGAAGCTCCTGGCTCCTGGCTTTGGATCGGTAGATCTGTGGCCGATTTGAGGAGTGAACCAGTGGGTGGAAGACCCCTCCCTCTCTCTCTTTCTCCCTCTCTCCTTCCATAACTCTGCCTTTCAAATAAAGAAATAAATCTTTACAAAAGAAACAGAAATTGCACACATGCAGAGCAGCTTCAGCTGCTGCCCAAGAGCTCCAGCTTGGCCCTCCTGATGGCTTGTCCTCAGGAATTGCTCAGCCAGCCCCCCAATCACACAAGTCAATTCCTTGCAGGAAATGTCTCAACATATATTTTCTATTGATTCTGTTTCTCTGGTTGAATCCTGAATGAGTGCTTAAAATACAATTTGGTGAAGAGGATTATTTTTGGAGAGAGATGTGCTTTGATTTCCTCCCCTTGGATGAGATGGGGCTTCAAAAGGACCACTAGGACTCTGACACGTGTCCCAGGAAGTGTGGGCACTAGGGAATGATAGCTCCAGAAGACGAGAACTGTGAGGCTACGTCCTTCAGCAGGACAGCCACTGAAAACCAGGCTCCCCAGTAGAGATTCAGACTGAATGTTCCCTTGTGAAGACTATCTAAAATAATGGTAATTGGGTTTTCCAAAATGTCGTAACTCCATAACAAGGAAAGAACAGGAATAAAATTTTGTTGGGAAGGAAGTAAAAGAAGAGTTTTAAAAAACAATAGAAGAACTTATTAATATCATCTGAACACAACCAGCTACCTGAAAAGAAGGAACAACAGAGAATATAAAAGTTTAACTCCTTGGGGTCAATGTTGCACAGCAGGTTAAGCCACCTATTGCAATGCTGGCATTCCATATGGGCATAGGTTCAAATACCAGCTGCTCCACTTCTGATCTAGCTCCCTGCTAATGTGCCTGGGAAAGTAGTGGATGATAGCCCAAGTACTTGAGTCACTGCTATCCAAGTTGGAGACCTGGATAGAGTTGAAATGATATTGGGCATCTCAGGGAACTTCAGGGAAGACTGAGGAACTGGGATTGGAAAGTGGGCTGATGGGAAAGGTGGCCAGTCAGCTGTCTTCCTGTCAGTCAAGACTGACCTGCTGCCTCTGAAGGGTGCTGGTGCTGTGGCCCAAGTCACTGGTTCTGAGCATATTCTCAGCCTTTGCTCCTGGAAAAAGAATAGTGTAGCCGTGGCATCCACTGTGATGGAAGCCACTTGTCTTGCTTTTTCCAACACTTAACTCAGTGTCAGAGCCCTAGGTGAGGCCATCTGACAAGTACTTGACCTGTTAGGTGATCTGGGAAAGAGATTACCTGTTGTTCCCATTTCTGACGGTGTGAGAAAGACATGAAGAAGCTTTCTAAATGTAACAAGAGGTCCACATGCTAAGAAGACAAGAGAGAAAAATGACAGTGTGCACCACAACTATTTTTGGCGTTAGTGGAAAACCCTAATATTTGCATGGATTAAAATAGCTCAGGCCTGAGCCCATACTTTTGTGTTCTGTATTGCCTTCATGACCACTAGAGAGATGAGATACAAAAGCTTCTTTTGTTTCAAATATTTATTTATTTATTTGAAAGGCAGAGCACCAGACAGAGGGAGAGAGAGAAAGAAAGGGATTTTCCACGTGCTGGTCAACTCCTCAAATCCCATAGCAACCCTCAGGGCTGAAGCCCAGAGCCAGGAACTGAATCCACATGGATAGAAGGGGCTCAACTACTTGAGTCTTCAACTGCTGCCTCCTAGGGTGCACATTAGCAGGAAGCTGGAATCAGGAACAGGAGCCAAGAATCCAACCCAGGTAACTCTAATGCAGGTCTCTCAACCATGAAGCCAAATGTCTGCCCCAACTTTTTTTTTTTTAAGATTTATTTATTTATTTGAAAGGCAGAGTTATGGAGGGAGAGAGAGAAAGAGAGAGAGAGAGAGAGAGGGAAGTGGAGCAGCCGGGACTTGAACTGGCGACCATACGGAATGCCGGCACTGCAGGTGGCGGCTTTACACGCTCTGACACAGCACAGGCCCCCCAACTTTGGGTTTTAAATGTTTGCCATGAGTTTGGGAGCCCAATTCCGTTCAAATCATAGGACTGACCATACCTTTCACACTGTCTCCTGTTGTAACGGTCTATTGAGATGATTGTCTCTGTTAGTTCTTGCACTCTGCATGCTACTATTGTCCTTGTCTGAAGTAAATTTCAATTCTCCTACTCCTTCATCTCTACATATGGCTAATTCCTCTTTAAAACTCAAGACAGTCATATTTGCCTTTTGTCTGTTCTTCAAACAGGCTGAGTTTACCTGTGTCCCAGGGTCTTTGCACTTGTTTTTTTCTTTTTCACAACACCCCAGGGCTTCACCTAACTCTTTCTTACCATTCATATGTATTTGCAACTGTCATAAGAAATGGATGTTTTCTTAACCATCTCATGTGTCACTATCCTCCTAGTCTATCAGATTCTATCCTATTATCCAGTTCTATTTTCTTTTTTTTTGACAGGCAGAGTGGACAGTGAGAGAGAGAGAGAGACAGAGAGAAAGGTCTTCCTTTACCGTTGGTTCACCCTCCAATGGCCACTGCGGCGCTGATCTGAAGCCAGGAGCCAGGTGCTTCTCCTGGTCTCCCATGCGGGTGCAGGGCCCAACCACTTGGGCCATCCTCCACTGCCTTCCTGGGCACAGCAGAGAGCTGGCCTGGAAGAGGGGCAACCAGGACAGAATCCGGCACCCCGACCGGGACTAGAACCTGGTGTGCTGGTGCCGCAGGCAGAGGATTAGCCCATTGAGCCGCGGCGCAGGCCTCTATTTTCTTAATAAAATCCTAATATGTTATTAAGTATTTCAACTTATTTATTAATTTATTTATATAGTTACTTATACATTTCTCTGGTTCTTCCTCACCCCATTAGACAGTAAGCTCTGTATAGGAACAAAAATTTTGCTTCCTGACTGGTCACTTTATCTGATTGGAGTTTTGAGCAAGGAAGGCCCCTTCCTGAGAAAAATGTCAACATGGATGACAACATTCTTAAAAGATAGAGAGTACAATATAGTGCACCGAATACATCAACTGATCTCTTGGAGCCCATTCTGATAGACACAAAACTAAGCTCCTGGATTTTTCCTGATGTGAACCAACTGATTAAGCAGTTTGTGCTGGTTTCTATTCTTTGCAACCAAAAGAGTATTGACTAATACACCAATAAATGGAATCTCCAAATTAAGTCAACTAGCAAGCAACTAGTGCTCTGGGGAGTGTGTTGTCATGGCAGGAGAATTTTATAACCGTTCAACCTCCATGAAGCCCCTGGACATCCCTGGTCACACAGAGGAGGTGGGCTGCTCCAGTGGAAGAGCCCTCAGCTAGGCAATCCTCTAGCTGATGGACAGTCATTGTCCACTCCACAGCCATTGGTCTCATCTTCCTTGTAAACAGAATTCTGACTAATTTTTAGGGATAATGGAACCTAAATATGACACTTAATGTTCTCCTTGTAAGATTGACTTAGGAAAGGGCAAGTGATGAAATTTTGCCCAATGAGATATGAAAAGAAGCCCATGGGAGCTTCTAAAGCATTTCTTTGCTCTTCCAAGGGATTTAGAGAAGGTTGCCCTTTCCTCCTCTTGCAGTCTTTGGGTATTGCTGTGCAGTGACATGACAGATCTGTTGCAATAAGCTTTGATGTGAAGGAATAGCCTAAAGACAAAAATCATGGGGGTGGTGAAGCAAAGCCCTAGCAAAATCCATATTTCATAGCTTCTCAGCTCTTGTTCCTTCTGTACTATGAGTGACTTGACATGAAGCCATGGGAACCACTGAGGTGCTCTTTCATACTTTCTTCACAGCATGATGTCCTAGTGTACAGATATCTATTATCTACTTCTACTTCTTCTACTATTGACTTCCACTACCTTCTACTATTCTATCTTCTACTATGTACTTCTTCCAAAGCTCTGGAAGAAAGAACTACAGGCCATTCCTCCTCTTCTCATGCAACCATTTACATAATCTTCTCTTGGAAATCTACACACCCAAAGCGGGCATCACTCCCCACGTTGTTCTCCCCTTCCCTAGGGGATGCATGTAAAACTCTTCCAGGGGCCAGCATTGTGGCATAGCAGGTAAAGCCACTGCCTGTGGCACCAGAATCCCATATAGGCACCAATTTGTGTCTTAGCTGCTCCACTTCCAATCCAGCTCCCTGCTAATGTGCCAGGGAAAGAGAGGACAGCCCAACTGCCTGGGCTCCTGCACCCACATGGGAGACCTGGAAGAAGCTCCTGACTTTTGATTTTGGTGTGGTCCAGCCCTGGCATTTGAGGCTATTTGGGGAGTGAACTAGCAGATGAAAGACCTCCCTCTCTTTGTCTCTTCCTCTCTCTTTGTAACTCTGGCTTTCAAACAAATAAAATAAATCTTAAAAAAAAAAAAAAACAACTCTTCCAAAAATTGGCCTTTGTTGCATGGTGTTCCTATGGCTGCAGTGGGACAGGCCTATACATCCTGTAGCTTAATAATCAGCCAGTAGAGGAAAGAGATGTCAGACTCCCCTTCTTGGCAATGATCCCAAACCTTGCATTTACCTAGGGGAATAAGGCAAGTACTACCGTCCTTCACAGAGCAGGAGAGGTTGCCCTTTCCCCAGAATACTGCACTGTCCCCAGAGCCAGTGACCTGTGACCCTTGCTCCTTTTCTACCCCCACATTCTCTTCTTCCTACAGATTGTGGAGGTAGAGCAGGTGATGGTTGATTATAAAAAAAAAAATTTCTTTTCACCAATTCAAAAGATTTTTAAAAGAAGAAGGTATCTAAGCCAGCGCTGTGGCTCAATAGGCTAATCCTCCACCTTGCGGCACCGGTACCCCGGGTTCTAGTCCCGGTTGGGGTGCTGGATTCTGTCCCGGTTGCCCCTCTTCCAGGCCAACTCTCTGCTATGGCCCGGGAGTGCAGTGGAGGATGGCCCAAGTCCTTGGGCCCTGCACCCGCATGGGAGACCAGGAAAAGCACCTGGCTCCTGCCATCGGATCAGCGCGGTGTGCCGGCGACAGTGCGCCTGCCGCGGCGGCCATTGGAGGGTGAACCAACAGCAAAAGGAAGACCTTTCTCACTGTCTCTCTCTCTCTCACTGTCCACTCTGCCTGTCAAAAAAAAAAAAAAAATTTAAGGTATCTAGCCCCAGCATCAGCTTTGGGCTCAACATTCATGCCAACCATGTCCTCCAAATAATCTAGAATGCCTCATTTGTATTATTATTTTTTAAAGATTTGTTTTATTTGTCTGAAAGGCAGAGTTACAGGGAGAGGGAGAGAGAGAAAAAGAGAGAGAGTTCTTCCATCCACTGGTTCACTTCTCAAATGGCTGCAACAGTCAGGAAAGGGCCAGGCTGAAGCCAGGAGCCAGGTGCTTCTTCCAGGTCTCTATGTATATGGCAGGTGCCCAAGCAATTGGACCATCTTCCACTGCTTTCACAGGCACATTAATGGGAGAAGTGAAACAGCTGGGACTCAAACTGGCACCCATAATATCTGATGCCAGCATTGCAAGTGGCAGCTTAACCAGCTATGCCACAGTGTTGGCCCCAGAATGAATCATTTTTAAACCACATTGCATAATTCATGCTGTTTGTGAGCTGGCTGCTACCCTAATGTGTTCCTTGCATAGCAAATAAGAGAGAGAGAGAGAGAAAGGTTTGGGCTTTCAGCAGAGGAGTCTACAGATGTGCCCCCAAAGGTCTTGGAAACTGGATCATCTATTGAGGACTAAGCTTGAAAAATCAACATATACTGGCACAGAGTCAGAGAAAGTCGCTTTGAAAAAAAAAAAAAGCCAAATGTCACTCAGGAAGTTAAGAGTAGACTTTCACCTAATTGATTGTACTAACATTGAGAGAATGGAAGGCTGAAAGTGAAAGAAGTGGAGATGTTCAGCCATGAGTTCATAAAAATGGGAATTACAGATATAAATATTAGCAGTGACTAAGTAAGTATGGTCCACAGAACAGAGCTTAGGAGTGGATTTCAAATACTCTGTTCTCATTAGCAAAGCCATTCTCAAAGTGGTGTAGGTAAAAGCAATTAGTAGCTTTACGGCCTTGACATTTCCCCACTCTGGTGGGAAGACCAGCCTACTGAGAAATGGATATACCTTGTTATCTCAACCTGACAGCTTGAAAGAGCTGTATTTCTCACTCTCTTCCCAATTCCATGTTTAACAATGTTTTGAGGATGACTTGGCTTCCTGTGTAAATTAACCTGAGTCATGCAGGCTTTGAGGGCTATGGTCCCTTTTGTACTCTAAATAGCACACTGGCAAATAGACTTTATGGAACATATACTTGGTTAATGCAGTACGTCCCTCAGAGATGGACTGGTTCTTAGTAAGCTAAAAGCCATTTCTATGGTTGGCTTCATCAGGATAATAGATATTCTCTGAGGCCTCTTGGGAGATGTTACTTAGCTTTCCTTGTTCAACATCTACTCCCCAGTCCACCTATCTTTGAGCTATATGTAAAATAGTAAAAGAAAAATAAATTTTGGAATCATAAAATTTGGCTTTTCTTTAAATTTTCATTTTATTTAAAAAGCAGAAATGGAGACAGAGAGACATCTTCTTTCTGCTTGCTCACTCTCCAAATGCCCACAACAGCCAGGGCTGCACCGCGCTGAACCCAGAGGCCTAGAACTCAATCTGGGCCACCCACATGGGTGCCAGGGACCCAAGTATTTGAGCCATCATCTGCTGCCTCCCAGGAAATGCGTTAGCAGAAAGCCAAATTGGAAGAGAAGTAGCCAGGATTTGAACCAGGCACTGCAGTATGGGATGCAGGTATCTCAAACTGCCACTTAATGGCTGAGCCAAACACCTACCCATCCCAGAAAGCTTGCATTTAAACCTCAGCTTTGCTACTTAGTGATTGAGTAATTTGGAACAAGTTACAGAACTTCTCTTTGCCTCAGTTTCTTCATTTGCAAATTGAGGTTTACCCAGAGGGTTGATAGGAGGGATAACATACCTAAGACAGTTATTACAATTTCTGGAAAACAGTAATAATCAGTAATAATAAACACTCATTACAAATATTGACAAGTGAGAAGTAAATTACTCAGGATCACAGAGAAGGGACACACCACTGAGCTTACCCCTTTCTTCTCAGCAGCATGGAGAAAATATTGTTTCCTTCTCCATTAGTGTTCCTTTGACCTGAAAATTCCAGCACAAAGACCCTTCACTGTTACATACAACAACATTGACTTACTTCATTACTCTTGGTTAAGTTTCAGTTCTGGAGGCAAGCATTTGGTGCAGCAGTTAAACCTGGGATGCTAGCATCCCATACGCTTGGGTTTGAATCCACTTCCAATTCTAGGTTTCTGCTCATGTGCACCCTGGGAGGCAGCAGTGATGGTGCTAATTCTTGGGTCCCTGCACCCATGTAGGAGACTCAGATACAGTTCTTGGCTCCTCTCTTCACCTTGGCTCAGCCCTGGCTGTTGCGGGCATTCGAAGAGTAAACCACAGGATAGAAGATCTCTCTCTCTCTCTCTCTCTGTCTCTGTGTGTGTATGTCTAGATTTCAAACAAATTTTTAAAAATAAATGAACTAAAGTTTCAGTTCTCACATTGCACAGTTAATAGATCCCTTTTCCTAGCGTCACTGCCTGTCTCCCTCCTCTTCCGCTGCTCCCCGGTCTACAACATAGGCAACTCCTGTTAGTCGCTCAACCCTCCACTCAGCCACGTGGGCCTTTATTTCCCATTCTTCAACATGTCAAGCCTGTTCCTGCCTGCAGATCCTTCCCCTGGCATCACTCTGCTCCCCAGAGCTTCACATCTCAGTGTAAGTGTCCCCATTTCAGAGCTATATCTTCACCACCTCTTGTGCTGAGCCACCCCCCAATCATCGCCTAGCTCATCCCTCTGCCTTATTTTCTTCATAGTGTTATCACTATGTGAAAAGACCTCAGCTTATGTTTCTTACACAATGTCTTCCCCCATCAAGCTTGGGTGGATCAGAAATCGTCTTTCCTGTTCTCCACATATGAGTATAACCCCTGAACCTAGAACACTGTCTGGCAGGAAGTAGTGCCCAATAAAGATTTACGAATGTGATAATGATCATCTGCCCTGAGAAGCTCTTCTCAACTACCAGGCTAGATTAGGCACCCCCCCGCCTTTGAATCCCACTGTCCTTTGGGCATGGTTCTTTGCGCAATACTCGAACTATATTGTAATTGTTTACTGTGCCATTTTAAATAGTCCTTTGCTGCATATTCTCATGGTAGGAAGCCTTTCTGGGGTACAATGGGAAAGAGAAAGGGCAAGAGACAACCCCGAGAGAAGCAGCGTTGGAAACAATACTGGGTTGTTGAATCAGTGTGGCTTTCAATCCACTTCCCATCAAGAACTCTCCAGGGACCTGGAGAGCGGAGGTTCTCTCTCTGGGAATTACAAGCTTACTTTGGAGTTTAGCAGAGGAGAATTAGTGTCATTGTGCAATCAGGTGTCAGTGTGACTCTGAGCCTCCCACAGCTCCTGAGTGATGTAGAAACACTATAGGGGCCGGCGCTATGGCACAGTGGTTTAAAGCCCTGGTCTGAAGCACCGGCATCCCATATGGGCGCTGGTTCTAGCCCTGGCTGCTCCTCTTCCAATCCAGCTCTCTGCTATGGCCTGGGATAGCAGTAGAAGACGGCCCAAGTCCTTGGGCCCCTGCACCCATGTGGGAGACCTAGAAGAAGCTCCTGGCTCCTGGCTTTGGATCGGCGCAGCTCCAGCCGTTGTGGCCATCTGGGGAGTGAACCAGCAGATGGAAGACCTCTCTCTCTGTCTCTACATCTCTCTGTAACTCTGTCTTTCAAATAAATAAAAGAAATATTAAAAAAAAAAGAAAGAAACACTACAGAAACTCCTCATGCCATGCAGAGGAAAGAAGACAGCTGGAATTCAGGTTGGCAGGTGGAGGGCTTTTGCTGCAAAAGGAGCTGAGGGACCCTGTCACTAAGGATTGGTGTCAGGTTGCTGGAGCAAACAACTGAATAGGGCAGCAAATGAGAGCTGTAGTCAGGCCTAGGATTCCGCAGCACCACAGAGAGTCAAGGAGGGTGCTGGTTAGCAAAGAGCCGGAACCAAAAGTTTTACTTCTGCTACCATAGCAATCCAGTAAACTCCATAAAGACTGATACCTTTTTGCCAAATAGAAGTGAACTTGGAAAGAAATAGCCCTGACAGGGAGTTAAAGTTCAAATTTACTGAATATTGAGATAAAACTAAACTATTTAAACTCAGAAGAGGCAGAGGTAGTATTACCTGGCAAATCAGAAGAGTCTTCACATCCCACCCCTCCTACCCATTATTTAGTGAGAGAAAGGCTTGTAAAGTTTAGATTTCTTACCAACAGCAAAAAAGATTGGCACCTATTCACTTTTTGAGTTGTAGCATGAAATCTAATTTCTTGTTATATTTATTCTCCTCTTTTTTTCTCATCTCCACTCTTTTATTTATTTTTATTATCTTTGAAAATGAGGGAGAGAGGAAGGGGGTGGGTGGGTAGAGAATCTCCCATCTGCTAGTTCACTCCCCAAATGTCTGCAACAACCAAAGTTGGGCTAGGCTAAAGTTATGGGCCTGAAACTCCATCTAGGTCTTCTGTGTGGGTAGCAGAGCCATCATCCATTGTCTCCCAGGTTGCAGATTGGCAGGAAGCTGGGACTGAGACTGGAATTGGGACTTGGAATGTGGAATTGGGATATGGAATGTGGAAATCTCAAGCAGTGTCTTAACCACTGTGCCAAGTGCCTGCCCCACCTGCACACTATAGACTATGCACTCTTTGAGGAGAGAATCTGCATCTTCCAGCTAAGGATTCCTATTGTCCAGCACAGAGAGGAACCACAAGTATGAGTTACATAAGTCATTTTATGTCTTCTGATAGGCATGTTAAAAACAAAAACAAACATACAATAGTATGTTTTATTTAATCCAATATAATTAATTAAAATATTGTCATTTCAATAAGTAATCAATATAAAAATTACTGATGAGATATTTAAATTCTAGTTATTTATTTGGTAGTAGGTCTTTAAGATCTGGTATGCATTTTACATTTATAGCACATCTCACTTTGGACTAGATACCTTTAACATGCTCCATAGCTGTGTCTAGCTAGTGCTTGCTTTGTGGACAACATGAGTCTAACACAATTCTTAACACAAAGCAGATAAAAGTAAAATGTTTATTCAATAGATGTAGGTATAATACTAAAGGTATTATAGATGTATGATATCCTCCTGTCTTTTGAGAAGCTTTTTTTGTCCTCTCAAGGTAGGGTAGTACAAGAAATTATACTTTGCCTTTGGTATTTGGCAACTGCAGTACTTGACCAATAATACTTAACATGCAATTTAGGAACAAAACAAACATTGTAACATGTCTTTTTTTTTTTTTTAAGATTTATTTCTTGATTTGAAAGGCAGAGTTACATACAGAGAGAAGGAGAGGCAGAGAGAGAGAGAGAGAGAGAGAGAGAGAGAGAGAGAGAGGTCTTCCATTCGCTGGGTCACTCCCCAATTAGCTGCAACGGCTGGAACTGCACCGATCCGAAGCTAGGAGCCAAGAGCTTCTTCCGGGTCTCTCACGTAGATGCAGGGGCTCAAGGACCTGAGCTGTCTTCTACTGCTTTCCCAGGCCATAACAGAGAGTTGGATCAGAAGTGGAGCAGCAGGGACTCAAACTGGCACCCATATGGGATGCTGGCACTGCAGGCAGCAGCTTTACCTGTTATACGAGAGCGCTGGCCCTGTAACATGTCTTAAAAATGCATATTCAGGGCCCACATTGTGGTCCAGTGGGTACATTGCTGCCTGTAATGCTAGCATTACCTATGAACAATAGTTCTGGTGCGGACTGCTCCACTTCTGATCCAGCTTCCTGATAATGTGCCTGGGAAAGCAGCAGAAGATGGTGTAAGGCTGCCACAAAACACACCAAACACAGGAGTAAGGGAAAGAGTTTATTGGGGGAAACCTAACAGACTGGAGGGAAGGGGCGAAGAAGGAAAAAAAGAGAGGAGAGTGTAAGAGATCAATAGAGTGTAAGAGATCAAGAGACACAGAGGAAGAGAGAGAGATTGAGAGAGAGAGACAGAGACAGAGATGGAGAAAGAGAGCCACATGTTCAGGAACAGGTCCTCTTAAAACTTTGCCGGGGGGCCAGCAGGGAAGTAGGAGCAGCGAATCCCATTAGGGTGGGGGTGGAGCTGACACTGGTGGTTGGGCAATGTAGTCACCTGGCTTCCAGCAATGGCAGTGGAGGCTAGAGCCTAGGATGGTGTCTGGGATGCAGATCGTGCCATAGAAGACTGTGCCATTTTACTAACAGATGGCCCAAATGCTTGGGCCATAGAGGACTGTGCCATTTTACTAACAGATGGCCCAAATGCTTGGGCCCCTGCCATTCCTCGGGAGACCTGAATGGAATTCCATGCTTTTGACTTCTGCCCGGCCCAGCCTTGGGGAGGAAGCCACTTGGGGAGTGAACCAGCGGATGGAAGCTCACTTTCTGTCTCTCTGTCTGTCTGTCTGCCTTTCAAATAAGTAAATCATTAAAAAAAACAAAGTGAAGGGAATGGCGTTGTGGCATAGTGGGTAAAGTCGCCGCCTGCAGTGCCGGCATCCCATATAGGTGCCAGTTCAAGTCTCAGCTGCTCCACTTTCCGATCCAGCTCTCTGCTATGGCCTGGGAACGCAGTAGAAGATGGCTAAGTCCTTGGGCCCCTGCAGCTGTGTGGGAGACCCAGAAGAAGCTCCTGGCTCCTGGATTTGGATCGGCACAGCTCCAGCCATTGCGGCCAATTGATGAGTGAACCAGCGGATGCAAGATTCTCTCTCTCTCTCTCTCTCTCTCTCTCTCTCTGCCTCTCCTTCTCTCTGTGTGTAACTCTGACTTTCAAATCAATAAATAAATCTTTTAAAAAAATCATAGCTTAAAAAAACCTTGCAACCCCTTGAGATGGATGGATGGATAGCTAGCTAGATAGATAAGACAGACAGACATAGCCCTCAACTTCATTGGCCATAGATGATATTTGTGTAGCCTGGTACAACCTACTATTATATTTCCTAGACTCTCAGAGTCTGGTTTTTAGAAATTCAATTAAGATATTCTTTATTTAATTACTAACCCATTTTCTTGTCCGTTGCTCAGCATCCCAATAATTAACAGCCATGCTTACTTTGCTTAACTGAAGATAAATTTGATCAGAAGGACAGTCTGTGCTTTGTAGGAATTTCTAATTGCACAGATGATCATCCTCATGACTATGTGGCTAATCATTTCCTATTGTGTACTTATGGAGTTGAAATTATTTGCTATCCCTTTCCAAGGACAAAATGTTATCTTCTTTCTGTTTATCTTTACTGCCTTTCAACAGAATATAATATGCTAAGAATTTTAATCCCTTCCCCTAAATTGCTGTTGACCACAAGCTGGCAGTGTTTCTATTTATCATCTAGTTACTGAAGAAAAAAAAAAGCACATTTATTTTATTTATTTGAAAGGCAAGGTGACGTAAAGAAAGAGAGATTTTGCGTCCACTGGTTCATTCCCCAAAGGGCCACAATGGCCAGGGCTGGACCAGGCTGAAACCAGGAGCCTGGTACTTCATCAAGGTCTCTCTCCCAGGTTGGTGGCAAGGGGCCCAAGCACATGGGCCATCTTCCGCTGCTTTGGTAGGGAGCTAGATCAGAAATTGTTCAGCTGTGACTTAAACTCGTGCTCATATGGGATGCCGTCATTACAGGCAGTGGCAGCTTGCAGTGCCGGCATCCCATATGGGCGCCAGTTCACCTGCTGGCTAATGCCAGCCATTATAAACTAGTTACTTCATGCAGGTATGAAATGACACTGACTCTGGAGCAGAATGAATATCATTGGCAATACTGTGGCATGATCAGGATGACTGAGTGGTCTTCTTGTCCACACAGCACCACTTCACTGTAATTCCACTTCTAACATATTTTGCCACTTAGAAGCTAAGAATGTCTCCTAACAGGTTCGCCTCTTTGGTGGATAATACATTTCACATAACAGCAGTTAAGTGAAGCAGAGTATGCTCAGTGACCCCCTATCAATCATAATCCTAGGCAGTCATGAAACTGAGATGGGGAGAGATAAACAACTCTGAACCTTCCTCATTGTTAGGAAAATGGCTCAGTCTTATCTATGGCGCGATCTACACGCTGACACCATCCTAGGCTTTAGCCCCCACCGCCATTGCTGGAAGCCAGGTGGCCACATGGCCCAACCACCGGTGTCAAGCTCCACCCTCATCCTAATGGGATTCGCTGCTCCTGCTTCCCTGCCTGCCTTCAGGCAAAGTTTTAAAAGGACCTGTTCCTGAACACGTGGCTCTCTCTTGCTCTCTCACTCTCCTCTCTCTCATCTCCTCTAATCTTCTCTCTCGCTCTCTCTCCCCTCTCCTCTCTCTCCCTCTCTCCCTCCATCTCCTGACCTCTCTCTCTCTCTCTCTCTCTCTCGATCTCTCTTACGCTTTCCTTCTCCCTCTTTCTCCTTCCTTGCCCCTTCCCTCTGGTCTGCTGGGTTTTCTCCAATAAACCCTTTCCCTTACTCTGGTGTCCGGTGTTTTGTGGCAGCCTTATGCTCATGGCCCCCCATCAAAGCTAAATATTGTACTTTCTTTATCTGACAAGGAGACCAATTGGAAGGCAGAAATTGTCCTCCTTGGGATTTCCCCCATGGAAGGTGTCCGGCGCGTAACAAATCTTCCCAGGCAGATGAATCAATTAATTCACAAGCTTTTATTGGGCAACAGAGCGGGGCCGGGAAGTCACGTGTCAGAGGTTGGGAGGCCTCCTTTTATAGATACTGGGTGTGGGGGTTAAAGGTTGAGGCAGGTCTGAGCCTCATTGGTTGACTTTTAGGCACCCGTGGGGACTCTCCATTTCCGGAAGTGTAGGCCTTCTCTCCTTGCGGATCCCAAAGCTACCACCCCAGTAGTCTTTCGCTGATTTTCTCTGGCTTGAATCACTCTTCTCTTGTCTGAGGGAGCAAGGTTTTCCTTATACTATGGATTTGCTGAGAATTATGGGGCCCATTCCTACTCTCAATAGCCTTTCACTTCGCATCTACCACCTGTCAAGCTCAGAAGAGAGTGAGGAAAATGGAGTTCCTTCTCTCAGAGTGGATGGCCTAGCAAAAGTGCTTGAACAGGAGATCAGTTTCCCTCCTTCTTCTCAGGCAAAGCACCCTCCTAACTGATGCCTACCCCCTAAAATATCTTGTTTTAGGTTTATCCAGGGAGAATTTTCTCCATAGCAATTTCTTTAAAAGTCAAGGTAGTTTTACACAGAGAAGGCAATAACTGGGTATTTACAAATCTGGTACGTGCAATATTTTAAAATTACAGGTGAAGTACTCTGCTCCAATTTGTAATCTAGGCACACTTTGCTGCTTCGGAAACTGGAAAATGTTAAGATTTAATTCAAATCTAGTATTTGAGAACCCTCACAGGTGAAGCCTAGCTCTGGTTGCTAGGCAACCCGACAGACTCTCCAGCAGGGACCAACTCACCTCCCACACTTGACCATCTCTCCCCAGCGGTGGGACGCGGAGTCCCCATTGGCCCGCGTCTCCTCTCACTGAGCTGCAATTGGTCGGAGAACCTCTCACTCCGCGCCGGTTGGCTCTCGCCGTCTCTCGCCGCTCTGTCATTGGCAGGCGGGCTCTCGGGCCACCGCACGTCACTCTCTCACCCCACTGCCTCGGCCTTCCGACTTTGTCCCCGCCCTCTCCCCCGCCCTTCCAGCCACGAGGGAAAACCCTAGCGAGTCACCGCCTCTAGTGTCCTTCCTATTGGTAGACACTGGATTAGGGGGCGGGAGCTGTTGGGCTACTCTGCCGGCCCCGATTGGTCGCTACAGTGTTTGTCCCGCCTCCCACTGACTCCCGGCGGTGCCGGGGCCGGGCGGATCGGCGGCTATAAAGCTGGTGGCAAAGGGGAGGCGCCGCGTTCTGTTCTTTCGCAGCTCGCTTCCTTTCCTCGGCCACTGCCCAGTCACGTTTGGGTGAGTGTCCTGAGCAGGGGAGGAGAGCTGGCTGCTGAGGCGCCGCGGGCGGGGTGTGGGCCGGGCGGAGGCGGTGTCCTTGACTAGGCCCGAGAGAGCTTGGGCTGCGGGTGAGGGCGAAGGCGTGGACCTGGCCCACGAGGACGGGGCGCCGTGGATGGGGGCCGTGTGGTGCCTCACTTGCCGGGGACGTGGGGCGGGCAAATGCGAGTCTGAGGAGGGGTCGAGGACACCGATGGGGCCGGCGAGTGGCGGGGACGAGAAGGTGGAAGGGCGTTGAGGGCAGAGTGTTCTGATGACTTAGCCCGGAGCTGGAGGTGCCGGGGTGGTGGCCGCGACCTCCAGGAGGGTGCAGGGCGGCTGCTGAGGGATGGGGAAGGACAGACTGAGATGCAGCCTCGCAGGCTGGCAGGGGCGTGTCCCGCCACTGCCACGCAGGGCTGACGGCAGTGCTTGTCTTCCCCAGCCAAGAAAGCATCACAGCCGTGGTGTAGACCCGGGGCTCTGGACAGCGAAGGGCTGCTGCTTCAGACCGCACAAATCCCTGTCTCCCGCCTTTCGCTTCCCTCCCTTCTGCCTTCTCTCTCTCTCTTTCTAATGTCCACCTTTTAAAAATAGGTTTTCTCGGTATCCTGAATTCCAGCACCTTCCTCCTTGCCAGTGGCTCCAGGACCAGCCGTGGGTGATGTAATGAGCAGGCATCCACAGAGCCCACACACAAATAGGCTTTAGGTGAGACCAAGGACATTTCAAAGTCTTTGAAATGTGTCTTGCTTGAGCAGTGGTTGAGAAAAGATTACTTTGACCCACTTTGGAGGAGGGATTTGGGGAACAGGTAATGTGAGGTTGTCCCTGCTTTCCCCTATGGCCAAGGCCTTAGGTCACCACTAACTTCTCATTGTCCGTTCCTGCCTCAGCCCCTCCCTCCTGCTGATGCTGTGTCTTGCCAACCTGCTGCAGTAGGGTGATGTGTTGTGATTGCTGCTAACTAAACATTTATTCAGTTTCAGGCATGAATTATGACAAACACAGGCAATATAAACATACAAAAAGACAAATGCAAGTGCTTTACATATGTTTTACATACGTTTCTCTCTGAGATGGGTTTTAGACTTTATTGCATGGATTCTATTAAGTGAGAGGCAGATTGAAAGTCCTTAACATGTATCAGTGCCAGTGGTTCTTTATAGGTTAAGATGTCTACAGAGTTTGTTTCTTTGCTAAAACTTTATGTTTAAATTTTACCTATTTTTGTGTGGAGACAGTGGGCAGGGATAGCATATCTTATTCCCCCATAAGAGAAAAAGGTAGTCTTTTGTGTGTATCAGATGTGGTAGCTAATTCTTTCCTGTGTTTGTAAGTTTGCCCCTTAGCTCAATTAGATTCTAGTGCAGTCAGTAACTCCAGCTCTCAGAAGGTGTATTCCACCCCTTGTGAGGCAGGGAGGGATGGGGGGAGGTGTAAAGATACTGTTTGGAGCCATGGAAGATCAAGTCATCAGGGTTTTGCTTTTAATTTTGTTTTTATTAAATATTCCTTTAGATCTTTTTTTAACTGTAGAATTGATTGTAATTTTGATTTAATTTTAGACAATTTTTTTTTTCAGAAGAAATGTAAAACCCCAGATATTGATGTAATGTGGGCATGCTAGGCCCTCTAGAATGATTTAGAACTTCCATAATCCAGTGGAACTGGATGTGGGGAGAGATGGACTGTATATCAGAATCTCTAATTTTAGCTTCATTTGGAAAGAATATCATTTTATAATTTTATGTTGAGTTACTATAAAGCCAAGTATTATAGAAATGTATGCTGTATTGTGTTTCTCAAAGAGGTGGTATAAATTGAAAAACATTGAAAACCACCATGTTAGCTTGTCTAATGAAAGTCTGGTCTAGATTCTTAATGCTTGGCATATGCTGTTGCTCACTTGATGTTTGTCAACTGCGTATAGTTAGGGCAATAGAAGAAAAGTATTTTTTCAAAGCTCACAGTCTTCACCTTTTCAAGGTTTTTATTGTGTGTGTGTGCGCGCAGGCACATGTGGCAATGATTATGCGACCAATAAATGTTCTCTTCTGACTCCTTTTGGACTCCTTACATACTTCAGATTAGGAACTGGGACTGACTGAAACCTATCTACCATTTGCTTTAAACAGCAGCAATTGAGAGACAGTTTCCTTAAGCTCCTGGATATTATTTGGTGCTGCAGCTCATCTCAAAAGTGATGACTAAAAGAACCTACTGGTGTGAGCTGCCACAAGTACTTGAATCCAAAAAGATTTGTCTTTGTTTTCAGAGTATGGCACCAAATTCCCCTTCTCAAAAAATAATGGCCATTTCAAACCCCTACTCAAGATCTGAAAGGGTTATTTCCAAAGACTCAGAACACATCCCTTTTCCCAGCTGGAGTCTAGGAGTTCACTGTGAATTAGAAGACTGCTAGGCTAGGCTGTGAAAATTCAAGTCCTTGGTTAGAAAACCCATTTTTTTTTTTTTTATAGAATTCATCTAGAAAACCTTCCTGGAAGAAATAGTTAGGAACAGAGCCTTGAAATATGAATAAAATCTCTGATGGGCAGACCAGTAACTAGGGGTGGGGTTGGAGATATCCATCTTTTTTTTTTACTTGAAGGAAGAACTACATTATCGTGTAAAGGTGGAGGCAAGTCTTAAGAGTTTTTGCTTGCATGATCCTAAGGAGTAAACATAGCCAGCTCATTCTCAGTCCTGATTTTCTCTCCTATAACAGTGAAAAAGATCTGCATATAGTTTATCATTTTTGCACAAAAAATGTGTACTGGATAAATGTCAAGGCTAAGGAGGGAACCAGAAGGAGGAGTGGAGAACACTGAGCAAACCCAAAAGCACCATTGACTGGTTTGGTTGTCTTTAGGTAGTCTCAAGGGAGAGTCCTCATTCTTTTTTAAAAGATTTATTTATTTATCTGAAAAGGCAGAGTTATATAGAGAGAAGGAGAGACACAGATGATCTCCCTTCTGCTTGTTCACTCCCCAAATGGCAGCAACAGTCAGGGCTGGGCCAGGCTGAAGTCAGGAGCCTGGAACTCTGTCCAGGTCTATTAAGTGAATGTAGGAGCCCACGTACTTGGGCCATTTTCCACTGCTTTCCCAGGTGCGTCAGTGGGGAGCTGGATCCACAATGGAGCAGCCAGGATTTGAACTGATACTCATATGGTTAGGAGTTCAAACATGTTTTGTGATAACCCGAATGGCTGCTTGAAATTCATTAATTGCGCCGGCGCCGCGGCTCAATAGGCTAATCCTCTGCTTAGTGGCGCCGGCACACCGGGTTCTAGTCCCAGTCAGGGCGCCGGATTCTGTCCCAGTTTCCCCTGTTCCAGGCCAGCTCTCTGCTGTGGCCTGGGAGTGCAGTAGAGGGTGGCCCAAGTCCTTGGGTCCTGCACCCCATGGGAGACCAGGAGAAGCACCTGGCTCCTGGCTTCGGATCAGCGCGGTGCGCTGGCCGCGGCAGCCATTGGAGGGTGAACCAACGGCAAAAGGAAGACCTTTCTCTCTGTCTCTCTCTCTCACTGTCCACTCTGCCTGTCAAAAAAAAAAAAAAAAATTCATTAATTGCTTCCTGACTAAAAATGTTACTCTCTTGTATTTATTATGTGCTCTGAAAGACCTGTTAAGAAAAGTTGATGACCTGCTTCAGGTTTTGGGTTATTGGTTTTAGTTAGTAGAGAGAACCTCCCTGCAACTGCAGAGAGAAAAGAAAACCAACTTCCTCTCTGATTGGCTCTCGCCTCAGTGCCATTTACTGCCTCTGTTTCTTTCCTTGCTCTTAAGGCCTCTCCTTGTCCTGAGAGCTTCTTTCACAAGAGAGCATACGGATTTTGATCATGTCTTTCATAGCAGATCTTTCAGTAGCAGAGTAATCATCTCTGAAAACTGTTTCTTTCTTCTTTGCTCTAGTGCTAATCTTCCTCTTCAATTTAAATATCAGAATGAAAGTAGAGGGAATATTTGTATTTTCAGAAAAATCTTGTTACAAGTAGTGTCGAGTGCATATACATGTGTGACTTTAAAATGATGTATTATTAGTAAGTTATGTAAATAGTTGCAACATGGAGAGCGAATTGTGTATTTCCCTGAGAGGTGAGAATGGGTCCCTGTGGTCTGCTTAATTTGCAAAAGGGAAAAAAAGCATAATTTAAGATAGATAATTAAAAAAAAGTTATTTTCCTAAAGTGTACAGATGACCCTGTATTCAAAGAGACTTTTTTGGAATGTAGTCCCTATAAAACTCGAAATTTTTTTGGTGGGGGGCAGAATAACCTTAGTTAATAAAGAAAAAGGAGCTAAAGCTGTGAAGAACTCTTAAGTGATCTAATAAAAAAGAAGTAGAACTTTACTAAATAGCATCTGAATGTAGTCAATTGGGTAAGGGCAGATGCTAAGTTTGCTAACATCAAAGGAAATATTCTATGTGTTAAATAAATGTAGAAGCTATTGCCTCAAGGAACAGTCCTACAAAACAGATAGACCAAAGAAAATGTTCTAGAGTCATTTCCCTAGTTGTTTCTACTTAGTTTAAAGGCTTATCTTCTCAGCGTAAGTACTGTGGAGGAAAATTGAATTCAAAAGGTTGTAAAGGGTAAGCACAGTGTTGAAAAATATAAGATTAAAGAAATGAAAATGATTAGGTCTTGGTAGAATTTTATTTGAAAAGTAATGTTTTGGTTGAAGAATAAGAACCAGGACAATAGTCACTGTATTGGTGCTTTATAGTAGAAAGCATTTTTCACATATTTTGCCTTCTCAATCTTTCACAATGTGCTGGGGAGGGCAGGTATATTAGCTTCATTTTTGCCGATGAGGAAATTGTGGCCTAAAGAGGCACAAATTGCTGCTGAAGCCACAAGCTGCTGTGTTGCAGGACAAGCTCTTGAATGTGTACGTCTCTTTACTCCAGAAACTTGTCAGTCCAGTACCACACACGTTGAATGAAATTCCTTCCCTCCCCCCGATTCTTGAAATCCCAAATTTAGTAATGAAGACTGCAAATCCCAGCATCACACTTGGTTTAAAACCTGAGTCAGCCTTGTGAGCTTTTTATTTTTACTTCAATTCATTACCAAGAGTGAACCTAATTCTATAAGGGCTAATAAAATAAGGGGGAAAAGTTTTATAAGCTTTAAGCACCATTTGTTTTCCTAAGCAAATGTCAAATTCTGTTCTAAATAATGTGATCAGTTAAGGAAATGCTTCTGTTAACTCACTTTGGAATCATATTATTTGAATTTGTGTCATGATTTATGACTTTAAAAGTTCTTATTTGAAATTCCTAGTGCCCGAAGGAGGACACAGTGACAGACCTGGAGACTGCGGTTCTCTGCCCTTCACACAGGTATGGCATCTGGTCATGCTGCTGAGGGAAGTGCCCTTCTAATGGAACGGGGACATCTAGTTCTGTATGTGCCACACATTCTTTTTTTTTTTTTTTTTAAAGATTTATTTATTTATTTGAAAGTTGGAATTACACAGAGAGAGAAGGAGAGGCAGAGGCAGAGAGCAAGAGAGAGAGGTCCTCCATCCGCTGATTTATTTACCAATAAGCCACATCGACCGGAGCTGCGCCGACCCGAAGCCAGGATCTTCCTCTGGGTCTCCCACACAGGTGCAGGGGCCCAAGGATTTGGCCATCTTCCACTGCTTTCCCAGGCCATAGCAGAGAGCTGGATTGGAAGTGAAGCAGCTGGAACTCGAACCAGCACCTATGTGGGATGCCAGCACTGCAGACAGCAGCTTTACCCACTACGCTGGCCTGCACACATTCTTAAAACCCTTTCAGGGCTATACTTTGAAAAACTTTGTTAATGCTGTAGTACTTTAGGAGGCTATCTAATTTCATATTTGTTTGTGTTTAGAATTTAGAAACTAATTTAAGGGGCTGGCACTGTGGTGTAGCAGGGTAAGCCACTGCCTAAGCACTGGCATTCCATGCGGATGCCCATTCAATTCCTAGCTGCTCTGCTTCTAATCCAGCTCCCTGCTAATGCGCCTGGGAAAGCAGCAGAAAATGACCCCAAGTTCTTGGGCCCCTGCTACCCACGTGAGAGACATGGAAGAAGCTCCTGGCTTCTGGCTTTGGATCAACCCAGCTCTGGCCATTGCGGCCATTTGAGGAGTACAGAGGGTGGAAGATCTTTCTCTCTCTGTCTCTCCCTTGCCCTTTGTAACTCTGGCTTTCAAATAGAAAATAAATAAATCTTAAAAAAAAGAAGCTAATTTAAATAGTTGGTGTTTGGCTATAAAATGAAGAAATATAGATAATGTAACACATAAACTACTCAATCAAACAAAAGAAAGCATTTTTGACTAATAGTACTTTTAAAATTACAGCCTTAAATACATATCTAGGCTACAGATGAATGTTTAAAATTATGTGAGAATGAATAGTAAAAGTAAATGTGTTTGAACCAATAATGTCTTTGCAGCCTTTTCTTTACAGCCATTGCTTTCTTGTATTACCATGGAGTGCCTTTTATCTTGTATTGTGGTTTCCTGTGGTTCTAATGATTTTAGATTAGAAGGCTAGTAGGGTTTCCTTTATTCAACCTTCAGCATCTACTTACTGTATGTCAAGCAATGGGCGGGTACCCAGGAGCCACAAATGAATGAGGTGCAGTTCCTGCTGTCCTGAAGCCCCTCGTCTGGTGTAAAGAAGCTAATCCTAAACAATAGAGGGGGAACTTGGAAGACTTTGAAATGGTATCTTTACAGTGATCAGATATGCATTTTAGAAAGATAACTAAGTGTTGGCATAGGAGGGGAGTGAATGGAAACACAACTCAATTAGGAGACTGGCATAACAGCCCTGGGGACTGATGCTGAAGTTCCTCCTTCCATAGCCATTGAGGAAATAGATCAGGGCTTCCCTAGCACCAGCATCTTCAGCTGGTTTCCCTGCCCCGCCACTGCCTTTCCCCTCAGTTCTTCAATTACAGATTTATTCTCAGGGGAGTATATGGGCCCGTTCCTGTCCTACCACTCAGAAAGCATTAGCAAGATTGTCTTACCTTGCTTTGCTGACTTTGGAAATAGAACTTGGAACTCCTTTTGTCCACCAGAGGGGGCGAGCCCTACCTTTAGGGAGAAAAGGCTGTTCTCTGGGTACTTTCTTATTGAAAGATAAGGAAGGGTCAGAGTTCTGCGGTAAACGTGTATCTGTTTTTTCTTTAGTTAATTCCTTTTTTAATGTTCGTTTATATATGCGTTTTATTACTAATACAGCATCTTATTGCAAATATAATATTTTGAAAAATAATGGAATAACTTCTTAGCAAAAATTTTTAATGTATATTTAATTTTTTACCTGTTAGATTTTAAAATTGTATTCTGTTTAGAAAATTTTGTGACAGTGATAATTATTTTTAATATTATTATTTTAGAATAATGAAGTTAACCAGAATATCCCATTCTCTGATAGAATAAACAATATCATAATGTGAACACCTCAGACCTTCAGCTAGGTATTTTTTCCTCCTGGTTTATATCTGGCCTACTTCAGAGAGCATTTGAGAGGACAATGTAGTATACGTGTTTAATAGGACAGTTAAAAGTAGTGTTTTAGACTAGAAACTTTCAACTTTCTGTTCTTCTAAATGAGAATTACTACCTTATATTAATTTCCATCTCTGCTTAATTACACTCTCCCTCAATTTCAACTAAAAAGTAAATATTTCAAAGTGGATAGCAGTTTCCAAGAACATATGAGTAATACCTTGGCTGTCAGAAACCCTCAGGAAAGAGTAATACCTACTTTGTTAAACAGTGTTATGAAATAAGTAACTTATTTAACCTTTAGGAAGCTTATCAGTATTAGAGCTATATCTTGTTTCTTACGTACTGTGTTGCAAGAACAGATCAAAGCTCTTCAGACTATGGCAAATATGGATTAATTCTGGAATTGAGCCCTGAATATGATTTCTAGGGGTCAAAAAAGTGCTCCAGTCTTGTTTCTGTGGGACTTTTAATGGGTGAAATATGATAGTGCAGTATGATAGGTAAGAAATGCCAAAGGTGGTTAGTAATTGTCCAATGAAGGTAAAAAGATGGAGTGGTTTTAGAAAGGTTTCATAGGTGAAATGCGATCTAGGGCTGTAAAGGATTTGAAAAAAGCAGAAGTAAGCAGTGGGTTGTTGAAGAAAAGTACTGATTTGGGGGGAATAATGAATAAAATAATTTGAGAATAGAGGGTAGAGAGGAAGATTTTGTAGGTAAGTAGTTGTAGGATAAAGATTGGGTAATACTTAGCATTTATCCTTGATTATTGACTGTAGTGTGATTCTGTGTTTTCTTAAGTAGGTTGTATAGGACAAAATGAGACTCCTCTGGAGGCTGGAGGTGGATGGGAAGGCCTAACTGAAAAGATGTTTGTAGATGTTGGTGAAATGATGGAAACAATGCAGCTTTGTCTGAGCCAGTTTTCTTCACTCCTTCAGTGGTAGTTCCAAGTTCTGATTTAGTTGAATCCCACTTAGGAGAAAGGACAAAAGGAAATGGGTTTGCATGGAAGAAAAAAAGGGTAGAACAAAGTGGAGAGTATTTATGTTCACTTCTGAGCTTGTCAAGTTGTAAAACAGTTGAGGCTAGAAATCTGGGAATCATCCTAAGTATTTCACCTTTTCCTAGCATGTTGTCAACACAATCTTTGCCAGTTTTTCATTTCTGTATTTTTAAAAATTGTTCCTTCTTCATCTCGCATGTAGTAATTTACTCTAGTTCACTGCCCAGGTCTTTATCTGGCCTGCTGATCAACTTCCTACCTCAAATCTATTCTCTGCACAGCACCAGTGACTAATAAAAAAATGACTCAGACATTGACTATGACACCCCAGTAAGAAATACTTTAGAGGCTGGCACTGTGGCATAGCAGGTGCCACTTGCAGCGCTGGTATCCTATATGGGTGCTGGTCCGAGTCCTGGCTGCTCCATTTTGATCCAGCTCCCTGCTAATGTACCTGGAAAGCAGCGGAGAATAGCCCAAAAGTTTGAGCCCCAGCACACACATGGGAGACCCAGAAGAAGCTCCTGGCTTCGGACCAGCCCAGCTCTGGCTGTTAAAGCTGTCTGGGGAGTGAACCAGTGGATGGAAGATCTCTCTGTCTCTCCCTGTCTCTCTAACTCTGCCTTTCAAATAAAAATCTTTAAAAAAAAAACACTTTATATTTTGATGCACTATGTATAAGAATAATTGAAACGATCATTACATTTGATAGCCATGCAATCTGGTATTTGTTTTAATTTTTTAAATGCTTTTTTTTTTTTTTTTTTTTTTTTTTGACAGGCAGAGTGGACAGTGAGAGAGAGAGACAGAAAGGTCTTCCTTTTGCCGTTGGTTCACCCTCCAATGGCCGCCGCGGCCGGCGCGCTGCGGCCGGCGCACCGCGCTGATCCGATGGCAGGAGCCAGGAGCCAGGTGCTTTTCCTGGTCTCCCATGGGGTGCAGGGCCCAAGCACCTGGGCCATCCTCCACTGCACTCCCTGGCCACAGCAGAGGGCTGGCCTGGAAGAGGGGCAACCGGGACAGAATCCGGCGCCCCGACCGGGACTAGAACCCGGTGTGCCGGCGCCGCTAGGCGGAGGATTAGCCTAGTGAGCCGCGGCGCCGGCCTAAATGCTTTTTTTTAAAAAAAGATTTATTTATTTATTTATTTGAAAGAGTTACACAGAGAGAGAGAGGGAGAGAGAGAGAGGTCTTCTATCCGCTGGTTCACTCTCCAGTTGGTCGCAATGGCCGGAGCTGGGCTGATCTGAAGCCAGGAGCCAGGAGCTTCTTCCGGGTCTCCCCCGCAGGTGCAGGGGCCCAAGCACTTGGGCCATCTTCTACTGTTTTCTCAGGCCATAGCAGAGAGCTGGATCGGAAGTAGAGCAGCTGGGTCTCAAACCGGCACCCATATGGGATGCTGGCGCTTCAGGCCAAGGCGTTAACCCACTGCGCCACAGCACTGGCCCCACTCCTACACATTCCTAAGACTCAGGTCAGGTATCTGTTAAGTCAGGAAGCTTTTCTTCACACTTCTTGAACTGCCATTAGGCTAGGTTATGCAGTTCTCCATAATATAACTATCTAAGTTATTATTTGTTTATTTGTGTTTTTATCTTATCTCACAAGACAGTGAATATTTGAGAATACAAGGATATCTTCCATTAAACTTGTCCCACATGTTTCACATTTAACATTTTATCAGTGTTTGGATGAATGAAAAAAAATAGTAGGATTTTTGTATTTAGATAGAAGATTCAACTAGTTTCCCTTAAGATCTTTAGTTTAGAGTTAGGGATTATATTCTATTTGTATATACACATATATAAATATATATACAAATATACTAAATTTAGAGAAAGTAATATTTTAGGTGATTATTGAACTCTTAATATCTGTTTCTCAATGTTGAACTTGAAAATCAGCAACTTGTAAGCTAAACCTTTTTTTTTTTTTTTTTTTTTAATTTTAAGCTCTTTCACCATGCCTGGATCACTTCCATTGAATGCAGAAGCCTGTTGGCCAAAAGATGTGGGGATTGTTGCCCTTGAGATCTATTTTCCTTCTCAATATGTTGATCAAGCAGAATTGGAAAAATATGATGGTGTGGATGCTGGGAAGTATACCATTGGCTTGGGCCAGGCCAAGATGGGCTTCTGCACAGATAGAGAAGATATCAACTCTCTTTGCTTGACTGTGGTTCAGAATCTTATGGAGAGAAATAGCCTTTCCTATGATTGCATTGGGCGGCTAGAAGTTGGAACAGAGACAATCATCGACAAATCTAAATCAGTGAAGACTAATCTGATGCAGCTGTTTGAGGAGTCTGGGAATACAGATATAGAAGGAATAGACACAACTAATGCATGCTATGGAGGCACAGCTGCTGTCTTCAATGCTATTAACTGGATTGAGTCCAGCTCTTGGGATGGTATGTTACATGCTTTGATTTCTCTCTCTCCACACAAAAAAGAATCTCTCCTTGAGGTTAGGTGGACCCAAATGACTTTTTAATTAATACCTTATGTAGTTGAACTAGTTATTCTTGTTTGGACATATTCAGAAAGATAATTATGACTTTCGATTTACCTGAATTGAGAGTTGGTTATTGTAACTTAAAAGACAAATGGTCTGTGCAAAATTTAGTTAGAATATTTTCTTTATCAAAGATGGGGAAAGCATGTTTTTGGGAAAATACAACAGACTTCAGTTTATATGTATGATATTTATACTTTGATACCTTCTTATGAAATAACAAAAAATATTTTTCAGGGCGATATGCCTTGGTGGTTGCAGGAGATATTGCCATATATGCCACAGGAAATGCTAGACCTACGGGTGGAGTTGGAGCCGTAGCTCTGCTAATTGGGCCAAATGCTCCTTTAATTTTTGACCGAGGTAAGTGTTAAGAAAGCATTTTTAAAATTAGTACAATATATGGAGAAATTTGAAAATAGAAATAGAAGCCACCATTTATTGAGTATTCATTAAATGTAGATAATACCTGCTGAGGGCTTTATGTGTGTTAACCTTATTTAATCTTCATAGCAATGTTATGAAGCAGGTGGTGTTATTCTCCTCCACTACAGAGAAGTAAAATGGACTCAAGTAAAGTTTAAGTTTTAATAGCTTGCCCATAGTCACTGACAAGTTTAATTTGTCTTTAGTTCAGTGCAGCAACTGTGTGCTCTCTCAGTTCGATTTTTGAAACTCAATGAAAAATTTGTATTCCAGAGGATTGTCCATGGATTTTATTGTTTCATTTTAATTATTTTGTCTTCACCTTGCAATTTTGATGCTACAAGTGGAGAGAGTCGATTAGACAATTAAGATCCTTAGACAATACAGTATTCTTACTAAAATTCAAACATCCAAGAAGCAGAAATAAATGGACATCTTCCTTTTTGGTTTCAATAGGGCTTCGTGGGACACATATGCAACATGCCTATGACTTTTACAAGCCTGATATGCTCTCTGAATATCCCATAGTAGATGGAAAGCTCTCCATACAGTGCTACCTCAGTGCATTAGACCGCTGCTATTCTGTCTACCGTAAAAAGATCTGTGCCCAGTGGCAGAAAGGTGGGTTTTACCCATTTCCCAAGGTTTTGGTATCTGTTGAAGGCAATGCAATGTGCTGGTTGTCTTTGGTGAGAAATTGCTTTATGGGTATCCTTCATTGCTACCTTTTACCATTTATTCCTCACTTACCATATGACATTTTCTCATAGTTTTCTGGGAATGCATACTTTAGAAAAAAAGTTAAGTTGGAAGTGATGTATATCTCTGCAAAAATACTTAGTTTGATTTATCCCTTGTAAGAAAACGTAGTGTGAAGGAAGTGTCTTGAGTGTTTTTCTTCATCTTCTGAGAAAGATATTTTAACAGAGTTTTAGTATATTATAAGCATGATATAGAGAAAACTAATGAAAATAAATTACTGAAGAGATCTCCCACCTCCAATAATGTTTGTGCTTGACCTTTGAATTTGAATTTATATTTGCTTTTTTAGTGTGTTCATTAATCTCAGTCTGTAACCCTGCAGAAGTTCTTGAGGCACTGAAATGGACAGTGTTTGAATTAACAATGTTTTAGAAGGTGTACTTTTTTCTTAGTCCAACTTTTTAGGGGTTGTTAGAAGATTAAGGTAATATTTATAGCAAATATTAAGGAATATCTTGGCCTGAACAAGAAGCATTCTAGCATACTTAAAATGTAGTGTTACTTAACAGTATGTACTTATCAGGACCATAATTTTATTTCTTTTTTTTTTTTTTTTTTTTTAGAAAGCTTTTATTTAATAAATATAAATTTCGAAAGTACAACTTTTGGATTATAGTGGCTTTTCCCCCCATAACCACCATCCCACTCACAAGCCATCTCATCTCCTACTCCCTCTCCCATCCCATTCTTCATTAAGATTCATTTTTAATTATCTTTATATACAGATCAACTCTATACTAAGTAAAGATTTCAACAGTTTGCACCCATGCTGACGCTCAAAATATAAAGTACTGTTTGAAGACTAGTTTTACTGTTAATTCGCATAGTACAACAGATTAAGGACAGAGGTCCTATATGGGGAGCAAGTACACAGTGACTCCTGTTGTTGATTTAACAATTGACACTCTTATTTATGATGTCAGTGATCACCCGAGGCTCTTGTTATGAGCTGCCAAGGCTATGAAAGCCTTTTGAGTCCACAAACTCTGTTATTAAATAATAAACAAGGCTGTAATCAAAGTGGAAGTTCTTTCCTCCCTTCAGAGAAAGATACTTCCTTCTTTCCATTGGGATCTCACTCACAGAGATCTTTCATGTAGGCCATTTTTTGCCACAGTGTCTTGGCTTTCCATGCCTGAAATGCTATCATGGACTTTTTAGTCAGATCTGAATGCCTTAAGGGCTCATTCTGAGGCCAGAGTCCTATTTAAGGTGTTTGTCTTATATGAGTCTGCTGTGTGGCCTGCTTCCCATGTTGGATCATTCCCCCCCCCCCCCTTTTTTTTTGGAATACACAATTTGCCCCTTTTTAATTCTATCTATTGTTATTAGCAAACATTTGAGGACCATGATTTTCTAACTTTTTTGTTAGGATACACATTAAGAAGTATGCTTTACATTGGTTGTGTGTGCTAACTAGAAAGGAATGCCAGGAAATTACCCATGCTGTGGTTTTTTCAGTTTGCTGTTTTTCTACTCTATTTCATTTTTAAAATACTCTATTTTATTTTTAAAATGCTGATTTTGACCGACTAAATTGATTGCATAACCTGGTAATGTGTTATGATTTAAATTTGGAAATCAGTGGTAAAATAGTGTATGCTCCATTTCTAAATGTCTTTTAAAAATATGTCTTAAGCTACAGGGAAATTTCATTATGCAAGGAAGATTTTTAGTTGCCATTTAAAGATATTAAAAAATCCTAACCTTTTGTGGGTGGGAGGGACGGTATGGGGGGGAAGCCATTGTAACACATGAGTCGTACTTTGGAAATTTATATTCATTAAATAAAAGATTAAAAAAAAAAAAAAATCCTAACCTTGTTATGAGGTCAAACTCTAAATTCTCCTACCTTACATGAATTTTATAATTCTCTTTGATTTCTTTTTCAGAGGGAATTGATAAAGATTTCACCTTGAATGATTTTGGCTTCATGATCTTTCACTCACCATACTGTAAACTAGTACAGAAGTCTCTAGCTCGGATGTTGCTGAATGACTTCCTTAATGACCAGAACAGAGACAAAAATAGTATCTATAGCGGCCTGGAAGCCTTTGGGTAAGAGTAGCTCTTGTGATTTTTTTTTGTTTCTGTATTAGAGCCTTTTTCACTTGCTGAACTATGCATTTATACAGATTTGAACATTTTAAAGTCGTGAGAATGTTCGAAGTCATCTAATCTAATCTATTTGTCTCCTCAGTGAGGAAATACCTATCTCTCAGAGAATTCTTCAGTCATTTATATCCAAAACTTTGCGATTTCTTTCTTTTAGCTCCATTCCTATTGTCACCATGATAAAGTAACTGCACAAATGCTTATGTTTACCCCAGCTGCCTCTTAACTCTTCTCCCAGCCTCTCTGAAGCCACTGTGCCCATACCCATCCCATTGCCAATATTGAAGTCTTCTTTCCTCCTCTATCCATCTTTTTCTTACTTTTTATGCTCCTTAGTATGCTTTACATGTTAAGTTCATTCTTTTTCTCTCCACCTGGGTCCTTTCTCCAGCTGATAAAATTGTATTCCATTTTGTTTTTAAAGATTTATTTATTTGGGAGGTAAAGTTACAGAGAGAGATTGGGAGAGACAGAGACAAGATGAAATTTAGTTGGGGGGGACCATGTATATGTCCTTTGTGTCTTCCACATCAGTTAGGATTATGCTGCTTGATTTTGATTAACAGAAAAACAAAACCATAATACACTTTTGGGTTGAATGTTAATTAGGCTTCCTATCTAACATGAAAATGCAATCTTTGAACACTGTGAAATTGTCTTTTTTAATAACTTTCAGGGATGTTAAATTAGAAGACACCTATTTTGACAGAGATGTGGAAAAGGCATTTATGAAGGCTAGTTCTGAACTCTTTAATCAGAAAACAAAGGCATCTTTGCTTGTATCAAATCAAAATGGAAATATGTATACATCTTCAGTATATGGTTCCCTTGCTTCTGTTCTAGCACAGTAAGTATGAATTTCAGTTACTTAACTCCCTTCATTTGGATAAAGACCAAATCCAATGTCAGGCCTGTTTGTGATAGATCACACAATGATTTATCTTCAGGTACCCTGGATTTCCTTGTCCATTGACTTGAAAGATGTGAGGACTGAAGTTATGGTTCTCCAGAAGTATTTCTTAATTTCATATTGGCTTTCCTGTCTCCATTTTTTTTATTCTTGAACTATAGTTGAATCATAAATCTGGTTGATGAAGTAACTTCTTACAGTTTTATGCTATTATAACTTTCATAAGCCCCATCATTCCCACAGTCTGCTTACTATATTAAAACCTTAGATCCTTAAGAATTTCAAGTTAGAGTCCCACTTTAACCTATAGTGTGAATTTTTATTCCTTCTTGTATGACTTCCCAAACATTGTATCATCACCCCACACAGGTACACACCTCAGCAATTGGCAGGGAAGAGGATTGGAGTGTTCTCATATGGTTCTGGTTTGGCTGCCACCCTCTACTCTCTGAGAGTTACACAGGATGCCACACCAGGTAAGTGCCAAGTGAGCTAGAATGTATTGAGAACCTACCATGCTGAGGTTAATTCAATAGGTTTCTCAGGTGAGCAGTTGAACATGTTCCTTGGGTAAATCAGTATAGTATTTTAATCCTCATTACTTCAACATAGCCACATTTTGATTTTCTACCCTGAAAATCTACTTTAATTGGATAAAAGTAAAACTAAGTTATCTAGTTCTTGTAAGTTTATGGTACCAACTATATTTAAGGAGACTTTTATTCCTTCCCTGAGCAGGAAGGAGCAAAAACAGAGACTGATGAAAACTAGGCATTACCTTAAAATTATACCATAGACTGACTATAGACATTTATAGTTTCAAATCCCAGCTATTTCCTAACTTGACTATTGGCTGATAATGAACAAATGTCTAGTCAGAGGGCATAGGAAACTATGTCAAATAAATGCCATCTTATGTTTTAACTGAACAATAGTAGTTCTAAAACAAAGGACAAGTTTTTTTTCATTTGGCAACATTTCATTCAGGCTTGTTTGGGACATGCTATTTTTACTCTCAATGTTGAATTTATTTACTGTTTTAGGGTCTGCTCTTGATAAAATAACAGCAAGCTTATGTGATCTTAAATCAAGACTGGACTCAAGAACTTGTGTGGCACCAGATGTTTTTGCTGAAAACATGAAGCTAAGAGAGGAGACTCATCATCTGGGTAAAAATATTAAATTGTGTCTAAGTCAGCCTGAAAGCCTGTTGGAAGGCTGTGAAAGCAGTAAACATGCTTACATATAATATGAAGGCTTTATCTATTTAGCACTGATATTAGTGGAAATTATAAGAAAATACAAACTTCTTGAGTTTTATTACCAAATAAGTTATATATCATAACTAATCTTTTACATATTCTTGCCTTTATTTTAGCCAACTATATTCCCCAGTCCTCAATAGATTCACTCTTTGAAGGAACATGGTACCTAGTTAGAGTGGATGAAAAGCACAGAAGAACTTATGCTCGGCGCCCCTCTCCAAATGATGACACTTTGGATGAAGGAGTAGGACTTGTCCATTCAAACACAGCTACTGAGGTAAGTAAAGCTCATTGTGTTAGTCTTACTCTTTAGCAGGGTAAGAAGTTTCTATCCACAAATCTCAGAGTTTAAGAAATCTAACTGAAATTTACTTACCTAAAGCAGTGTTAATCAGAATTTGGAACAAGAGCTCTAGGATTAGGTTTCCAACTGTATAAAGTACATAGCAAATATTAGATTCTGCTAATAATACCAGGATTTAAAGGATGCCTGATCTAGAAAGAAGGCTTTTTGTGAAGAGGAGCAACTGGAACTAGAACTGGCACCCATATGGGATGCCAGTGCCACAGGCAGAGGATTAACCTACTGTGCCACAGCACTGGCCCCATGATGGCTCTCTTTATATCATTGAGCAAGCCAGACAGGGTAAAAGATTGCAAATCTGGTCTTTTAATGGGTTTTGTCCTTGCCTTATAACTGAATGTCAACCTGATTGTCAAATTTTTTTCCTCCAAAATTGTGCTTAAAAACCCCACTACCACCAGCCCCTTCCTGTTCTTCCTCTCTTGGAGCCCCCCTCCATGCCATACTGGCTGGAGGTCTCTGACTTAAATAAATCTTGCTTTTCAATACATCCTGCTTTTCTCTTTGCCTTGTCTGCTTGGAAATGCTTCTTCCATGGGAGATAAAGAACTGGGGTAATATTTTCTCCACCTCCATTTCATTGTGATTTGAATTGCTATTATATGCTAAGCCCTTTACTTATTCTTTTTTTTAATCCTTACAACAGTCTCTGAGGTTTATAAATGATACTTTCCCCAGTTTAGAGATGAAGCTCCAAAAAGTTACATTTCTTGCCCAGGATCACAGCTAGTAAGTAGTGAAGCCAGGCCAAACTGAGGACTTTGTAGCCTCAAATTACTAATTTTTTCTGCTTATTACAACCTTGGTAGATGCATAGACTTGCTTCTTATACAAATTAAGAAAGCAAGTCAAGTTGCCAGCGTTTGAGTTGCAGATAAAAGAGATTTAAGTAAAAACTGTGGGGGGAGATTTTTGGGCCTTCTTTCTAAGTTCTATTCATCATAAGGTGAAAAATAGATATTTGGTTCCCTCCATGGAAAGTTATATATGTAGAATATATATTTAGCATAAACCTCTCCTACCTTGCCTTTTGTTAGTTTCTCTCTATAGAAACTTAATTGGTGCTATTGATTCAGGGGAGGAGGGAGTAAGAGATGAAAATCATAAAAGCCAACAATTTTTTTCCTTCCATTTTAGCATATTCCAAGCCCTGCTAAGAAAGTGCCAAGACTCCCTGCTACATCAGCAGAGCCTGAAGCAGCTGTGATTAGTAACGGGGAACATTAAGATGCTCTGTGATGTGCAAGACTTCTGTGCGGGCTTTGGGGTGGGGGTGGGGCATGGGAATGGCTCGAGGAACGGACAGTTTTAAAGGATTACATGATGCTTAAATTTTATGTGACTGACATGGAGCCTGGAAAACTATGTGTTCTTGGGGGAGTCTCTGCCCAATTTGCTACATGCTTCCTGTTGTGGTTTGGCCGATGCTATGTGTACTCAAATGATGTTAAGGGCTCTGTAAAAACTTCATACCTCTTTGGCCATTTGTATGCATGAAGTTTCGTTTTTAAACATGGTGTAATGAATTGTGTGCTTCTGTAAGAAGAAAGAGGCACCAGTCTCCAATTAAAACATTTTTTTTTTAATGTGTAAGAATTTTATACTTTGAACAAACCAGATTACTGAAAGGACCTGTGGTTTTTGAAAAAACTTTTCTAACTTGGGGAATGTGATCTTAAAAAGCGATATGCACAAACTCTGTTTAAAAATAGCAAAACATACTTTTTTGGGGTAAAATTTATAAATCCAAAAGAGGAAGAAAGGTGTTTGGACAGTAACACTGTTTTTGGAATCTAGACCAGCAGCAGCAAAAGTTATTGTAAAGACTCTGAACAGAAAGACACTGGCACTGAGCAGGCTTCTGGTGTTCCAAACATGGTACACTTGGGAACTGTGGCTACAGCCAGGAGAATGCTCTTAAAGAGTTGTTGGTGGCTGATGCTGAGCAACACTGAGATGGTACTGGAGGTGGGTATGAAGAAGTCTGTTACTGCAGCCCTTCTTTGTACCTTATAAATGAAACCTTTTTCTGGCTGCTTTTTCTAAAACTTAAAATAGAAAGGAAGGGCATTATTAAGTTACTTTTGATGCTTTGGTGTTAAAAATTCAATTTAAGAACTGACAACCTGAATGCATGAATAGTATAAGCTTTTTTTTTTTTTTTTTTAAATCTGCTCAAAAAGAAGATACAACTCAAGTTTTTACATAGTCTGACTAGACAAAAAGTATTCCACTTCAAGTTCTGGAAGTAGGATTTATAATGCATTTTCTCAGACTTTCACCTTAAAAACAGACGAAAACTATCACATGGGATGCATAAGATGGGTCACTCAGTTTTGTAGATCTTTTTGGTGCTGAACTATGACATGAGCCTTATAGATTGTAAAATAGAGATAGTTGGAACTAATGTACAGAACTAAATTTTTAAAACTATTTGCTGTTAAATTCTGTGAAGTTTCAGTTATCTAAAATAAGCATACACAAATATATAATCTTTCAGATTGCAAGGTAACATGTAATGTAGTGTTTGTAAGATACTCTTGTCTAATATTAACTAGTGGTATTTTGATTTGTACAGTCATAATTTGTTAAAATGACTTCATTTTAACATACACTGATGTAGAATAATAATGTAAGTTCAGATTTAAAGAATGGTGGGAAAATGATGCATGTGATAGTTTTGCAAGCATTGGGAGTTCAGTGGGTTTTGAAAGGAGTAATTTAACTTTTGGGTGCCAGGAAATGGGTTTTCTCAATGTCCATTGCCGGCAATGGGCAGGCCTGGTCATATTGGCACTGCATTAACCATACACCTTAATGGCAAGGTGAATAACTTTGAAATAAAGTTTTAGAAAAATATTTTGAAGATTTGAGTGTTCTTTTTCTCTCCTGAACTAGCTGTAGGCAAGAAGCTAGCTAGTATACTATTTTTAAACATTTCAGTTTGTTCATACTCATTTCCATTCAATAATCATTCCACAAACATTTGAAAAATCTAATATATGCAAGACACTCTGTTTATACCAGAAATAAAAGGTATGTTGGATATATATATTCTTACCTTGCAGAGCTATTCATCTAGTATGTAGGAATTTATACCGATAATTTAGTATTAAACTTCTAATAAAGAAATTCATTCCAAAATTATGTGATAAGCATGTATAAAATTTGCTGTACATATTTATTTGGTGAGTTACTGTGTTTTCCTGAAAAAAAAAAAAACCCCAAGACTAAGGATTGGCAATTAAGGAAAAGCAAATTTTATAACCAATATAGAACTGCATACTGCTAACTAAAGCCCTAGTCTAAAGGACTTATGTTGCCCATTGTGCCATGGGTTTTATAGTGAGAACTCTTTGTTGGCAGTGACCTTGGATTAGATAGTCTCTAAAAGCCCTATCAACCCAGTACTATGAATGAAGCATTAAGCCAAATTATTTACTATCTGATATTGATCAGTTAATATTTTGTCATGACATGTCTGGATTTGATGCTTAGTAATAATTTATTTTACTCCTATCCCTCTGGGTCAGTTAAAGGCCACTGTTGTGTTTGATCTATGCATCAGAAACCTTAGGCCATATGTCAGATCACTTCTGTGAGTTTTACCCCAACTACTGCTGTGACAGTTAATTCCAAGAAGCCTTTGGCCAAGTTCTCAGAGAAATAATATTAGCACCTCAGTCTGGAGTCTTGCTACATACCTTTCACTTCAGTTCACTGATGTGGACTGCCTGTAGAACCCACTTGGCACTCAACAATTCACAGCCAAAAAGTTCAGAAGTTATAGGTGCCCATGGAGCTAACTTTGACAGATCCTAGAAAGTTGCTAGTGGACAATTCTAGGTAGACAGTTATGAGGAGCATTTCCTATTCCTCAAAAGATCTTACAGAATCAACAACCATTTGCCTATGACCAATTTGGTATGACCTCGCCTCTTTTGTTTCATTCCTATGCATCTCTCCTGCCTTCTTGAATTATTTCCCAAGTAAAAGACTTGTATTTCATCCGTGGCTCTGTTTTTTGGGTGAATCCAGGTTAAGATCATTGGTACCTAGAGTGGCCCTAGAAAGCGACCCTCACGATGGGGACATTGGAACAGGTTCATGCACCAAATGGCAACAACCTACTGCTCTCTGTAGGAGGCACAATGATATCCCCTGAAGACATCCATTCATGGAATCTGAATATATTTCCTAACACAACTAAATCAGATGTGATTAAGGTCCATGACCCAAAAAAAAAAAAGGTCCATGACCTGTGACCTGGAGATCATCCTGGATTGATTGGGTAGGCCCAACCTTATAATGGGTCCTGAAAAACAGAACCTTTTATGGCTGTGCTCAGAAGGAGACATGACTACAGAAGGTTGGTCAAAGAGTGTTCGGCTTTGAAGGTGGATGCAACTGGAGCATGAGTCAAGGAATGTGCATCGCTTCGGGAAGCTAAGACAAGACAAAGATTCGGAAGCTCCTCTTGAGCGTCCTGAAAGGAACAGAGCCCTGAAAACACCTTGATTTTAGCCCATAGAGAACCATGTCAGACTGCTATCTCTAATAGATCTGTAAAGTAATAAATTTGTGTTGTTTTAAGCCATTAAGTTTATGATAATTTGTCATGACATCAAGAGAGTACTAAGTAGGTATTATGCAGGAGCTTCATGGTCATTACTGAGACTGCTATCCGTGGATCAAAGTGGAAGATGAAACAGATATTGGGGGACCTTTGGCACTTGAAGAGCATGGGGGTCAACGATAACACTGTAGACTTGGCTAGCTTTTAGCCAACTGTCAATTCAAGGCACAGTGAAAGCCAGGGGCCCTTTAAGACAAGGTTTAAGGAGCATCATCTCTTGCAGTGGGAAGAAAAATACCTAAAATAGGCCCGTGCTGGAGTTGTGTGGCTGGAGAATACCAAGTTTTGACAATTTCCCTTTACCAAAGTTAAGGCTTGATTGGAAGAGAGGAAGACCCTGAACTTCAGTTAGTACTACAGGGATGAGTCTGAACAGGTTTGCATAACAGGATTCCCCTAAGTGAGGCTGGCAGAAGCATCCCCTGAAGTGAGGCAGAAGCCTACAAGGTGATGCTTGACTTTCTCTAGGTTCTCTTCCAATACTCTCTCATTCTTCAAACCAAGAATCAGATCGAGGTCTCAGCAAAGCCTGAGTAGAGTAATACAATCCCCTGTCTGAATGGAAATAGTGTAGGCACTGAAGAAGTTACAGAACCTGGCTAATAAGGTACTGTCAGCAAGCAGGGGGAAGATATGTGTGAGTGGATCTTGAGGGTATTGGGCCAACGATAGAGGTTGAGGGAAGAATAGAAGACGGGATAAGGGAGATTTGATTATCATGGAAGCATTCACCCTTGATTGGGAGTGAAGGCCACCTGAAGCTGATCCTATGCTACTGGGATGGCTACTGGGCCTTGGTTGTAATTATGGCATAAAGTAAAAGCAGTGGAGATGGTGGACCTGCCTGGGCATAGTATTTAGGAAAATTCCAGGAGGTGTGAGTGTATCCATGATATGAGACTGAACAACCACCTAACTATGCTCCTCCAGGAAGACTTTGCCTTCACTAAAGCAATAAATATGTACTGGTGGAGCTGGTTTGTGGCACTGTGATTAAGATGCCACTTCTTCATACACAGCAGACTCATAGAATGGCAGATGTCCTAAATAGCACTCTGGCCTCAGAATCAGCCCTTAAGGCATTTGGATCCGGCTGAAAAGCCCATGAGAGTATTTCAGGCATGGAAAGCCAAGACACTCTGCAAAAAAAAAAAAAAAAAAAAAAAAAAAAAAAAAAAAAAAAACCTACATGAAAGATCTCCACAAGTGAGATCCCAGTGGAAAGAACGGGGCCATCAGAGGAGATACCTTTCTCTGCAGGGAGGAGAGAACTTCCACTTTGACTATGACCTTGTCTAAATAAGATCAGAGTTGGTGAACTCAAAAGGCTTCCATAGCCTTGGCAACTCATGACAAGAGCCTAGGGTGATTACTGATGCCATAAACAAGAGTGGCAATTTGTTAAGTCAACAACAGGAGTCACTGTGCATTTACTCCTCATGTAAGATCTCTGTCCTTAATGTGCTGTACATTGTGATTTAATGCTATAACTAGTACTGAAACAACATTTTACACTTTGTGTTTCTGTGTGGGTACAAACTGTTTAAATCTTTACTTAATATATACTAAACTGATATTCTGTATAAAAGAGAATTGAAAATGAATCTTGATGTGAATAGAAGGGGAGAGAGAGCGGGAAAGGGGAGGGTTGCGGGTGGGAGGGAAGTTATGGGGGGGGAGCCATTGTAATCCATAAGCTGTACTTTGGAAATTTATATTCATTAAATAAAAGTTAAAAAAAAAAAAAAAGATGCCACCTCTTATCCATCTCCTGCTAATGTGCCTGGAAAAATAGGAAATAGCCCAAGCACTTGGGCCCCACCACCCATGTGGGAGCCCAAATGGAGTTCTAGGCCCCTGGCTTAAATGTGGCCCAGCCATGTCTGTTGTGACCATTTGGGAAGTAAACCAGAAGATGGAAGATTCTTTCTCATTCCTCTCTCTCTTAAATTAATTTTTGAAAAACAGTGCACTGGTGAGAGTGTACTGACATCTAACAAAAGCTTAGTGGTGGATGCCCACTGCAGGCAGGGACTGACAGTAGGAAATGCTGCCATGGAATTGAGCATGCCCTGATTGGTAGAGATGATGGGATTCTAGGTTGGCACAGGCAAAGTGGATATGATGGGGTAGTAAAACTGGAGCGGAAATCAGGATGACTTGCTCTGTAGGGCTTGGTAACAGTGGCTATACATTTGTGAAGTTCTCAGAGACAGCTGACTAGAGTGTTACTTGACTTGTACTCCCCCACCACCACCACCACCAAAAGGAAGCAAGCTAGTGATCAGAAGACTGAGGCAGTCTATCACAATGAGAAAGTCAGGGTCCCTTAACCAGCTTCCTGTTCTAAGCCAATGTATAGATCTAGTGCACAATGAAAGGGAGAACTGGCCTTGAGAAGAGGTCTTGTTTCCCGTGGATACATGATGTGCATACCCAGAATTTTTCAGAGCTGTTGGATACCATCATGGCTTTATGTGTAGATGGGTTCATAGAAACCAGGTGATGGAGTTCTGGACAAAGTCTTAGCAAACAATGTGCCCTACTTTGCAATTATTTCCCCAATTTTCAAGTATATTTTAGGGATAAATATATTTAGATCCTTGATCTGTGGAGTAAGAACCATTATGGAAGCAAGAGCACATAGAAATGTCTCCTTGGCCATGTTAATAAATCATAGCAGTCACATGTGGAAATGCAGCTATCAGTGTCACCATCAAAAAATATTTTTAAGAGAGAAAAAGAGAGAGTACTCTGATTGGCTGGTTCACTCTCCAAACGCTCACAATGCTGGTACTAGACCAGGCTGAATCTGGGAACCAGAAACTCAGTCCAGGTCTGTCTCCCATGTGAGTACCAGGCACCCAGCTACTCAAGACATCACTGCTGCTTTCCAGTGTCTGCTTTAGCAAGAAGCTGGAACAAGAGTAAGAGCCGAGTATCAACCTCAGGTACTCTGATAGGGGACACAGGTGTCTTAACCTGTAGGTTAAATACCCTCCCCCTACCATTAACAATTTTGAGGGCTGCCAAATTTTAAGAGATGGAACCCATCATAATCTCATTTAACTTACCATCAGACTTTCCTGAGAAAAAGCCGATGTAGATAATACAAAATGATGGAGTACTGTTCGTCTCAGGTGTAGCTGCCACCCCTGGCATTTGATATGTAGCTATTGATCTGACAAATGCATTCTCAACTTCCATCAGAAATGAAGACCAAAAGAGGTTCAGGGATGAGAATTGGGCCTAGTTATTAAGATGTTGCTTGGGATGCCTGCATCCCATTTGGGTTACCTGGATGTGAATCCTGGTTCTACTCAATTCCAGAGTCCTGCTAATGTACATCTTGGGAAGCAGGGCCTCAAGTAGTTGGGCCCCTACTCTCAAAGTGGAGATCAGGACTGAGTTCTACTCCCAGCTTCTGCCTGGCCCAGTTCCAGCCATTGCCAACATTTGGAGACTGAACCAGTAGGTGGGACCTTTGTCTGCCTCCGCCTGCCTCTGCTTCTGCCCCTGCCTCTTAAAAAAAAAATTAAAAACAAAAAACAGTCCACATTCATCTGGAACAGATTCTCACTCTTTTGTTACATACAGTCTAAAAGGACCTTGAACATCTTGATATTCTGCAGAATGTCATGCTGGTCAACTATATTGTGACAGCATACTAGATGGATTTGGCTATCAGAAACTGGCAAGTGTTCCAGATGCCCTGGTAGGACTTATGTGTACCGGAGTATGAACTGTAAATCCTTTGAACAATCAGGGCATGACTCATTTATGAAGCATTTAGAGAACCAATGAACCAGGACATGCCTAGATATTCCTTCCTCAGGAAACAACAACTTCTTGCACTTTCTACTGTGGGGAGCAACTCGGACTAGACTAAGTTACTGGAATTAAGACTTATTCTATGCATCTGCTCTCCCACAATATGGCGCTGGGAGAGAAGAAAACAGCTTCTACACAGGTGCCTCCAGTTCAACCAATAAACTGTAGGACCTACTCCTGATTGGAGGAGAGCAGCGTACTCAGCGTGTGGGTAGCAGAGTTGGGATTGGTGAAGGAGGACTATAAAGGAGGAGAGAGACAACATGCACCAGGAACATCTAAGGGGAACATCTATCTGAAGGAACACCTGTGCAGCCCCCGAGAGAGCCGGCCGGCGGTGTGCCGCTCCCCCGCGGAAGTGGGGAAAGTGGCAGGGGGAACCGCCCTTCCACGGAGGTGGAAGGGTCGGTAGCCAACCCGGGAAGAACCAGCAGCAAACCCGGGAAGGGCCGAGCAGACAAAAGAACAGCGCAGGGTCCTGTGTCGTTCCTCCACGAAGACGGGGAGCGACATTCTACCTCTTAGCACCAAGACTGGGTCATAGGAGTCAGTAGGTCCTTCTGAACTTTGAAAGCACATACTCACTCTGTACTCAGTGTATTCTTCAAACCACTTATCAGGGATGCCATATTAAAATGGATCCCATAAAATAAATATGACAGGAGTTTCAGGCTTTAATGCAAACTGACTTGATACTCAAGCTGTGTATGTGCCATGTAAAAATATGGGGTGGAGTTTCAGGCAAGCTCCAGTAGAGGGTTGCAGCACAGCCCTGTAGGATCCTGGAATAAGGGCACGCTTTCTGCAACCAAGAGCTACTGAGACTCCTGGTGAGCAACTGGAACCTAGAAACTGAGCACCTGACTATGTAATACCAGGAGATTACATATAATAATCTGTTATGCCTTATCTAATCAATGGAGTCATCAGATGGACACAGCAGTGATTCATCCTTACTGGAATTGGTATCTACTCACGGTATGTTTCGCTTTTCCTGCCTGCAGTGTGTCCTCCAACACAATGATGCTAGGATGTAGAGAATACCTGATTGATTACCACGGTATCTCAATGTCACATTGCCTCAAGGACCACTTTTTTGATAAAGAGCAAATGACTGCAGAATACCCTCATTTTACCACCTACCTCAACAGCAGAAACAGCCGCCATCAATAAAACAATGGAATGGCTCAGCTTAGGCACCAGATAAGACAGTAGCCTGCACATTTAGAATGGTGTCCTCCAGAGTTCGCTGTACAATGCTTTAACAATGCCTCATATAGAGGCAGGAGTTGTGGTGCAGCAGGTTAAGCTGCCTCTTGCAATATGGGCAACCCATATCAGAGTTCCAGGGATTGAGCCCCACCTCCACTTCTGGTCCAGCTTCCTACTAATCTGCACCCTGGGAGGAGCAAATGATGGCTCAAGTACTTGAGTCCCTGCCACCGCTATGGGAGACCAGACAGAATTCCTGGTTTTTTCCTGACCCAGCTCTCTGGCTGTTGCAGGCATTCGGGTAGTGAACCAGGAGATGGATGGGAGACTCTCTCTCTCTCTCTCTCCTCTCTCTCTCCCTCTACTAGCCAGCTGCATGAAGCCCTTCCAGGTCTCACCCTCAGAATGAAAGGGCTGAATAGATGGTGGATCTGAGTAGAGCCATGGTGGTGTGGGCTGTGTCGAATGGTCCTGGGCACCATGTCAGATCTTTTCAGCCTCACTGTTTCCTCTAGATATTGATTCAATGATCATTCCCATGCAAGTCTGGACAGCCTCATGCATTTCCTATTGACTGTCCTGTCTCAGGCCAATGCTGTCAACCTTTTCCTTTCCACTCCAACATATCTCTGTTATGAAGGCATGGGAAGCACAAGGCATTCACATAGCACATTCCAGAAATGCAGGGCAGGTGACACCATGAGGTACCCTTGACTAGCAGTGGAGAGGTATAGGTGGATAAATGTTTTCCCCGCTCACACCCTGGGCAGACACCTGAGATGTGTCTCTTTAATAAGACTCCTCAGAGGATCTTGCAGGACCAAACACCGGTCACCAACAGCACTGGCCAACTTGATGATATATCTTTGTATTGATTATCCTTATTCCCTTTGTCTCTCACTTCTGTACCTAGGGATCATTCCCCCAATAAACTAGCTCATGTGGAAGCTTCTGTCATGGCCCATGTTTTGGGGGAAGTACAGTCTAAAGCCCCTAGCTCCTGGAATGCTCTTGGCATGTTTCAAGAGTTACTCCTGGCACAAAACAGACATTGACTAGATATTTCTAGATTAAATGAATGAATGGTGAACTTTGAGAATAAGAAAAGGTTCAAAATCAAACCAGAATTTGAGCTAATAGACTTTTAAGGGGAAAAATGCATATCTCAAATTTAAATTTATTTAAAAATTACAAAAGTGTTCCCACCCAGGTTGTTCATGAAAAAATTATAAAGCAGTAACAGTGGTCTTGGTTTATTACCAGCAATCTGATGCAATTTATAAAATTGAACAAAATTTGGACGTGTGTCTTATGCCCCTGTAGACACGGGACCCTTTCTTTAGGTCTCTTTCTTTGGGGTCTGGTAGCATCATTACTGGGCCACTCTCCGAAGCCTTTTTCCTCTGGACTCTATGTAAAATGATTCTATAGACCCCTGTGATTGAGCTTCGAGCATCTTTCCCTTGATTATTTCGAATGTGTTCTTCTGTAATACCCAAATGTTCTAAAGTGCTTTTGACCTCATTTTCTTCTTCTTTGAGGGTACTCGTTTCTGACAAATGCTTGGGATCCAGTCGGAAAGGTTCCAGAGGGGTGGGGTACGGCACCCCTTGCATCCACTCATTGTTCATGATGTAGCTGATCCCAAACCTCTCTGTAGGTATCGGCTGAAGGACTCCTCGGATGAGTCGATGGCAGGGCTCGGACACGTGTGGAGGCACACTGTACGTGCCCTCAAGGATGCTCTTCTTCAATTTGGTCACAGTTTCTGCTCGAAATGGCATTGTGCCAGTCACCATGAAGTACAAGAGCACCCCCAGGGCCCAGATATCCACATAAATGCCAACGTAGTGTTCATCTCGGAAAAGTTCAGGTGCAGCGTAGGGAGGAGATCCACAGAAAGTGTTGAGCATTTCACCTTTTTTACTTACTGTGCTGAATCCAAAATCACCCACCTTCACACAAGTATTACTGGTATAGAATACATTTTCTGCTTTCAGATCTCTATGAATAATTTGGTTTTCATGCTGTGGATGAAGACATAGAGAAAAGTCAGTTTCAAAATCAGATAGTGAAGCAAAAATAAATCAGTTGCTCTCTCAAACAGTGTTGTAATAATAATGGTGTAGTAATAAGAATTCAGTGGACATCAACTTAAATCATGTTAGCAAAGCCCTGCCATGGCCTTTAGCCATGTCATGCACACATTCCTCAAACAAAGGTTCTAGTCTTCCATGGGGTTAGGCTTGGAGTCTGTTCCATACACATGGACTCAGGAATTAGTGCCAGAAGTAAGATCCAGATCTTATGAAACCACTCATTCTGAAATACAATGAAACCATAATCCTTAGTTTTGGGGGCCATATGTGGGCTTTTCTGACTGAGGGATCTTTTAACTGGAGCCGAAACAGGAGGCTTGGAGGCCTCCCACAACTGCCCAACAAAGGAGGAGGCTGCATTTGGCAAGGTTCTAACAACAGGTACCATGGGGGTTGTGAGCACATGCCCTACTCCCAACCTTGCACTCTGGATCCAGACAATCTCATGAGGATCCTTGACCTGGTCAGTTCCCAAGTGCTCTTGGGAAATTGTTTACTGTTACTTTACCCAGTGGGCCTCTTCAGGTAAGAGCCCAGGCTGGTGAATTCTAGATTCAACTCTATCAGTTGCGTAATCTGCATGTCGGTTTCCTTCCTTGCAAAATGCGGTGCAGATGACTACTCATAAGGTGGCTGTGAGAATGGGATGTGATACTGGATTGACAGTGTTCAGCAATGTGCCCGGTAAACAAACAGACACCGTAATATTTGGATCCATGCCTATAATTGCTCCTTCCTCTTTTCAGAGACCAGAGAGTTGGGAGAGATGGCAGGGCACAGAGCTTTCCAAGACTCCCGTCTGCACTTGTCTGCCCTGCCGCCATTCTCCAAGCAGACTGTGGAGCTCCTTCACCTGTCTATTCTCTTGCCTGCCCGGGGTCTGCCTTATGGTGTGGCCCCGAGACCCTTCACCCCAACAGACAGCCACTTAGACGACAACTGATGATACCACAGGGCTGAAACACCCACCACCACCACCATCAAGTTCTCTCTGGCTTATTTCTTTTTCTTGCTGCTTTAGCTCTCTACTGTTATTTAGGGCCTCCATGGGTCACTGATTCCCCAGCCAATTCTTAAGCCAGGAGTTCCTGATCCTCCAGGCAGAGAAGTGAATTAGAAACAGGCTCTCGAATATTATAGACCCCAGAAAAGTATCCTTTTCTAGTACGTGGACAGACCAACTCAACTGAAACCCGAGTAATGTGGGTGGCCAAGATTCTTGCACTACAAGGGTATTAAAAGTGGTGATCGGTCTGCAAATGAACATTCCTCCTGTGTATCTAACAGTGCAGTCAACAAAAGACAGAGTGCAGAAGAACCAGTTTGTGGAGGAACTGGGGAGCATGCCTTAGGAGTCTAGATTTATCTAGAGAAATAATCAGAGAACTAAAATAGTGACACAAGAACAGGCTAAGCTGCTGAGCACAGAGGCAGTAAGAGCTAGGGGAGCTCTGCTCTGTGGCCTGCCATGCGGCTGCTCCTCTGCACAGTTATGCCACTGCCAGCCTCTGTCAGACACCCAACCAACGGGGTCATTCACTCTTGGACTGTGAACCTCCAAAGAGTTGCTGAGAGCTAAATTAATTGAATGTGGCTGGAAGGATCAAGTGAAGGCACACTGGAAAGAGATAATTAAAGAAAAAGGACTGGGGCTGGCACCGTGGCTCACTTGTTTAATCCTCCATCTGCAGCGCCAGCATCCCATGTGGGTGCCGGGTTCTAGTCCCGGTTGCCCCTCTTCCAGTCCAGCTCTCTGCTGTGGCCCGGGAGGGCAGTGGAGGATGGCCCAAGTGCTTGGGCCCTGCACCCGCATGGGAGACCAGGAGGAAGCACCTGGCTCCTGGCTTCGAATCAGCATAGCTCTGGCTGTAGCAGCCATTTTGGGGGTGAACCTATGGAAGGAAGACTTTTCTCTCTGTCTCTCTCTCTCCCTGTCTAACTCTATCTGTCAAATAAAGAAAAAAAAAAAAAAAAGAAAGAAAAAATGACTAAAACACATGACTGTTGATGACTTGGTGCCTGAAATCACTCCAAAAAGTAGAGCCTGGTACCTGACAGTGTAAAGAAGGAGTTCCTACAAGGAATAAGAACATGCCTTGCTCCACATGCCAGTCTTTAAGATTGAATTTGATCATGTTGCTTTGTGGTTTTATTTCTGAAAATAAAACTTGCCATAAATTAGAGGTCATTTTCCCAAAATAAAATCCTTTTTTGTTATTATGGTTGGAAAAAAAAAAAAGAGCTAGGGGAGTTCACTTGAGGCAAGAAAGATCAATGTGAGCTGACATGAAACTGAAGAAAGTTCCGAAGAGGGGGAGCTGAGCCGGCTAGGAAGTGTGGATGGGCTTGGAATGGGAGGCGTGAGGAGACGGGAGAGGGAGTCCCAGAGTAAGGAGGGCAAGGCCAAGAAGCAGAAAGGAGCTGAGCACACGGCTGGTGGAGGAGGTCAGAGAAATGGTGAGGGCCAGGGAGGCTGTGAGGCACACCCGCCTGCTCTGCGTTCAGTTTCTGTGAAACTGGAGATCCCGGATGTTACTTCAGAGAGCACAGTCCCGCCGGCGCCGCGGCTCACTAGGCTAATCCTTGCGGCGCCAGCACACCGGGTTCTAGTCCCAGTCGGGGCGCCAGATTCTGTCCCGGTTGCCCCTCTTCCAGGCCAGCTCTCTGCTGTGGCCAGGGAGTGCAGTGGAGGATGGCCCAGGTGCTTGGGCCCTGCACCCCATGGGAGACCAGGAGAAGCACCTGGCTCCTGCCTTCAGATCAGCGCAGTGCGCCGGCCACGATGGCCATTGGAGGGTGAACCAACGGCAAAGGAAGACCTTTCTCTCTGTCTCTCTCTCTCTCACTGTCCACTCTGCCTGTCAAAAAAAAAAAAAAGAGAGAGAGAGAGAGAGAGCACAGTCCCAACCCAGCTTCTGACTCTCACAGGAGGGAGGGACTGCTGTCTGCCTCTGCAGTACGGAAGCCCTGTGGGATGCCTCAGGGAGGCAGAACCAAGGCCCCAGGCTCCCAGCGCAGGGGGAGCTCTCACGAGACTCTGCTTGCCCGTGCTCACCATGTGCTTCACAGCCGACACGATCTGGGAGAAGATGAGCTTGCTTTCTGGTTCAGAGAGCTTCCCTTCCGTGCTAATTTTCCCAAAGAGCTCCCCACCCCCTGCGTACTCCATCACCAGGTGGAGCTTGGACAGAGTCTCCACGACTTCGTAAAGGCGGATGATGTTGGGGTGGTGCAGTTTTTCCATGCTGGAGATTTCCCGGGAGAGTAGCCTTTGGGTTTTCTGGTCTAACTTGGTCTTGTCCAGGATCTTAATGGCCACCTTTTCTAGGAAAGAAAGAAAAGGGAAAAAAAAGGATGTATCAGAGAAGTTCATCAGAGGATAGATATTTAGAAGCGGAGGGGACCAGGATTGGCCCTGGTTTTACCAGATGCAGAGGCTGAGTGGCTGTTCCACAGTTCATAGAGCCCATCAGTGGCAATGGCCAAGCAGTTGTTGAGTTCAGTCTCAGTGCTCCTGCTTAGATCCACACGAGTCGATGCCAACTCTTGCCTCCCAATACAGTTTTCAGTTTGATGACCTCTATCTGAATTTACAAACACAATTATAACTCCTTTTGTTCAGCCTGAGAGCTCATCTTGATTCGATCTGGCCCACCTCTTCGAGCCTCGATGTTCAAAATTCCTCACTGTCCACTGTCCTCAACTCAACTCCCCATACCCCTTCTAACCCAGCCATTACAGAACTGTTTGTTTTCCCTAAAACAATGAACATCCATGCCTGCGAGCTTTCCTCTACCTGGACCATCCTCTCCGTCACTCTTTCCTGATCTTTACTGAGTTACCTCCTGATGATCCTTCAAGGCTAGCCTCAGTTAACCTCTTCCAGGGACTGCCATTTGGCACAGCAGTTCAGATGATGCTAGTGACTCCTGCATCCCATATTTGAGGGCTTGGGTTTGAGTCCCACTCTGCACCCCATTCCAGCTTCCTGATAATACACACCCTGGGAAGCAGCAGATGATGGCTCAGGGGGCAGGGTCCTTGCTACTCACATGGAATGTCCAGACTTCTGACTTTGGCCTCACATAGCCTCTGCTATTGCCAGATATTTGGGGAATGAACCAGCAGATGGGAGATCTCTATCTGTGTCATTTGCGCACACTGGCCTGTAAATATTGGCTACATTTTCTATCTACTCCTTCCTTTCCCTTCCCTGAATGGACTATGTGTTATTTGACTTTGTCAGTTCTTTGGCATCTAATGTAAAGGATATGCCACTATGTAAACACTCAGTGTTTATAGAGTGGTGGTAAGGGCAGGGGGAAACCTGCATAGCACTCTGCAGCTGGTGGGAGAATTAACTGGTCCAACAGCTCACAGCTCTGGATTGTAAACTGGTGTTACATATGGATATGGTTGAAAATGGTCACAGGTGTTAACTCAGCTATCCCATTTATCATTAATCTTAAAGAAATAATCTGACATTTGTGTGAGGGCACGTGTGTAAGAAGTCTCCTGTGGGCAGACATTTGGTCTGGCATTAAAGACATTCTCTGGGATGATTGTGCCTATACTGGAGTACCCGGGTTCCATTCCTGGCTCTAACTCCTTACTCCAGCTTCCTGCTGGTGCAAAGCCTGGGAGGTAGCAGGGATGGCTCAAGTAAAAGGGTTCCTGCCACCCAGTGGAGGACCTGGATTGGGTTCCAGGCTCTCTACATCAGCCCTAGCCCAGACTCAGCTGTTGGAAGCATTCTGGGAATGAAACAGAGGATGAGAACTTCTCTCTCTCTCAAATAAATAAAAACTTTAAAACTTAGAAAGATGATGAGAAGCAATAATGTTAGAAAGATTTAAAAAGAAAAGAAGATTTCAGTGATATTGAGATCGGCTTCATTACCTAACAAAACAGATGGTTAAAATAAGTTTAGGGACCAACATTGTGGTGTAGCAGGTAAGGCTGCCACCTGCAACACTGGCATCCCATATGGGCGCCAGTTCAAGTTGTCAGTTCAGCTGCTTCCAATCTAGCTCCCTGCTAATATGCCTGGGAAAATGGCAGAGGATGGCCCAGGTACTTGGGTCCCTGCACCCATGTGGGAGACCAGGAAGAAGCTTCCAGCTCCTGGCTTCAAATTAGCCCAGCTCCAGCCATCGTAGCCATTAGGAAAAATGAACCAGCAGATAGAGGATCTCTCTTTCTGTGTAACTCTGGCTTTCAAATAAATAAATCTTAAAAAACAGAAATGAAAAATAAATAAATAAATGCTGTTCTATAAATCTAATGCACTTTAATAAAATTTAAAAAATAAATAAATTCAATACTTCTATCTTTATAATGGCATATCAAGCAGCCATCAAGAACAATGATGTTCTTTGTTGATCTGAAGAGATGTTCAATACGCCACAAGAGAGAAAGTATAAATATACATTTGTATAGAATAAAATCTGACAATTATTTTCTCATTGGGGATTCATAGATGATTTTCCTTTAAATCTTATATTTTCTACAATAATATAGATTGACTGCATAATGAAAATGGTTAATTAACATTAGGAAATGAATGAATCTCGACTCCAAAGTAAAACATTTTTCTTTTTTTTGCTTCATACTGTGCCAGTAGAAAAGAAGTTACCAGGCAAATAAACAGAGAGAACAGGATCACAGAGTACTTGTTTGACCTACTTATAGAACCACACTTTTCTTCCTTTTTTAATTTTGATTTTTAATTAGTTTTCAACAGGTTCAATGTGCTTTGTAAATATAATTCTAAGAACATTATGTGGGCCGGCACTGTGGTGCAGCAGGTAAAGCCGCTGCCTGTAGTGTTGGCATTCCATATGGGTGCCCGTTTGTGTCCTGGCTGCTCCACTTCCCATCCAGCTTTCTGCTATGGCCTGGGAAAGCAGTGGAAGATGGCCCAAGTCCTTGGGCCCTGCACCCATGTGGGAGACCTGGAAGAAGTTCCTGGCTCCTGGTTTCGGATCGGTGCAGCTCCAGCTGTTGTGGCCAATTGGGGAGTGAACCAGCGGATGGAAGATCTCTCTCTCTCTCTTTCTCTCTGCCTCTCCTTCTCTCTGTGTAACTCTGACTTTCAAATAAATACATAAATCTCTTTAAAAAATAATCACAGATCATTACAACTATAGTAGTATAGCATTGTTAACTATTGGTTTCACAAAGGTATAAAACAAAGTTTTACAAAACTATACTTGCAGCAATACTGATACACACAGATGTTTCTTTTTTCTTTTCTTTTTTTTAATTTTAGCTCCCACATATAAGGGAAAACATGCAGTATTTGTCTTTCTGGGTCCAGCTTATTTCACTCAACATTATAACCTTTAGTTGCATCCATTTTGCTACAAATGGTAGAATTTCATTCTTTTTTATAGCTGAATAATATTCCATTGTGTATGTATACCACATTTTCCTAATCCATTCATCCGATAAAGGACACCTTGTTTCCAAATTTGGCTATTATGGACAGTGCTGCTATAAAAAAAGATGGTGCAGCTATCTCTTTGATACATTGTGTTCAAGTCTTTTGGGTATATATCCAGTAGTGGGATTGTTAGATCATATGGCAAGTCTATTTCTAGCTTTGTAAGAATTCTCCATATGGCTACACTAATTTGCATTCTCACAACAGTGTACAAACTGTCTATATCCTCACCAGCATTTGTTATTCTGTGTGTTTTTGATTTTAGCCATTTTGACAGGGGTGAGGTGATATCTCCTTGTGGTTTTGATTTGCATTTCCCTGACGGCTAGTGATGTTGGGCACTTTTTCATATATTTGTTGGCCATTTGTATTTTTTCTTTTGAGAACTGTTGATTGAGTTCCTTTGCCCACTTCAGCCCTGGCTGTTGTGGGTATATGGGGGAATGAATCAACAAATGGAAGACCTCTCTCTCTTTCCCTCTCCCTCTCCCTCTCTTTCTGTCACTCTGCCTTTCAAACAAATGAATGAATAACAACTTAAAAAGTGAATGCAGAGGCCAGTGCTGTGGTATAGTGGGTAAAGCTGCAGCCTGCAGTGCTGGCATTCCATACGGGTGCCAGTTTGAGTCCCAGCTGCTCCATTTTTCTATCCAGCTCTTTGCTGTGGCCTGGGAAAGCAGTAGAAGACGGCCCAAGTCCTTGGGCACCTTCACCTGCATGGGAGACCCTGAAGAAGTTCCTGGCACCTGGCTTCAGATCAGCCCAGCTCCTGCTGTTGCGGCCACTTGGGGAGTGAGCCAGTGGATGCAAGATCTCTCTCTCTCTTTCTGCTTCTGCCTCTCTGTAACTCTGCCTTTCAAATAAGTAAATGAATAAATCTTAAAAAAAAAAAAAAAGCAAATGCAACCTTTGCCTTTAAGAAAATGAAACTTTATAACATGGTTTCAAAGGAGTATGTAAGGGAAAATATAATTTTTTATTAAAGATTTACTTTATTTATTTGAAAGTCAGAGTTACACAGAGAGAGGAGAGGCAGAGAGAGAGAGAGAGAGGTCTTCCCTCCGTTGGTTCACCCCCAAATTGGCCGCTACAGCCGAAGCTACGCCGATCCAAAGCCAGGAGCCAGGTGCTTCCTCCTGGTCTCCCATGCAGGTACAGGGGCCCAAGCACTTGGGCCATCCTCCACTGCCCTCCTGGGCCACAGCAGAGAGCTGGACTGGAAGAGGAGCAACCGGGACTAGAACCCGGCACCCATATGGGATGCTGGCGCTGCAGATGGAGGATTAACCAAGTGAGCCATGGTGCTGGCCCCAGGAAATATAATTTGCTGCCCATCTGGCTGCCATATGGGAAATGCATAGAAGAGCAGCAGCCTGAGAGCAAAGCGATGGTTTAGAGGTGATTCCTGCAATCCCAGGAAGAGGTTTCTTTTAGTGATGACAGGGGAAGGAGAGAGAAGTAAACAGATTTGAGAGATCAATCTCCTCTCCAAATTTGACCACAAGTCTGACATAGGTCCCACCCATCAGGCATCTCATATGGGTGCCGGTTCGAGTCCTGGTTGCTCCTCTTCCAATCCAGCTCTTTGCTGTGGCCTGGGAAACCAGTAGAAGATGGCCCAAGTCCCAAGCAGAGCAACTGAAGAGTCAGACTGGCTCTTGGACATGGGATGCTGGCATACCAAGCCATAACAACCTGCTAAGTCACATGCCAGCCCCTCCCTAACTCCAATTTTTAAACCTAGATTACACCAAGCAAAATACTTCTACAGGACCAAGAGGACAAGGAGAGGAAGCAGATACTGCAACTTAGGGAGTGCTGGGAAGAGAGAACTGCTGTGATAGGAATGAGATCTTACTACTAGACACAGAGCCCTACACCATCTGGCACCTGCTCCTCTCTGCCCTCACCCCTGCCTTGGCTGACTTAGGCTCTTATAGGGAACCCCTCCACCTTGCTGCTGTCCCCCCTGACCCAGTGCTCCCCCCATATAAGACGGCTCTTCAAAAACTTCATGCAATACTGAAATTAAAAGATAAGCTCATTTGAGTACAAAAATTTTGAAGTTTACACATACTTTTTTTCATAATATACATTTCCACAAACTTTCTGAAGTATTGTCACACATGTATAGCCGGTTCCCACACTACTCTCAGCTCTAATATCATCTCCTCAGTAAGGCTGTCCCTGCTAATGCATTGAAAAACTGTAGCCCTCCATGCTGCTCCATTTTCCTTCTTATCACTCATGGCTACCTAACATAAATATTTCACTTGGGGCCGCCGCTGTGGCTCAGCGGGTTAAAACCCTGGCCTGAAGCACCGGCATCCCATATGGGCGCAGGTTCTAGTCCCGACTGTTCCTCTTCCAATCCAGCTCTCTGCTATGGCCTGGGAAAGCAGTAGAAGATGGCCCAAGTCCTTGGGCCCCTGCACCCACGTGGGAGACCTGGAAGAAGCTCCTGGCTCCTGGCTTTGGATCAGCGCAGCTCCAGCCATTGCAGCCAACTGGGGAGTGAACCAGCAGATGGAAGACCTCTCTTTCTCTCTCTCTCTGCCTCTCCTTATCTCTGTGTAACTCTGACTTTCAAATAAATACATAAATCTTTAAAAAATATATTTCACTAACTTATGTCTATATCCCCCACTGGAATATAAGCTCCATAAGGACAGAGATTGCTACATATTTTGTTCACTGCTGTCTCTCCAGTCCCTAAAATACTCTTGGCTACACAGCAGATGCTCACCAAATATTTACTGAATGGATGATCTCACCAAATATTTACTGAATGGATGATCTCAATACTCTCAAGAACCCATGGTAAATATCATCACAGGGTGCAATCAAGTTTTCAACTTGCTTTTGCACTTGCCTTTGGGTCCCACAGATCTTCCTTGTTACCACAGAGCTTTCATAACCATGGTTCCTCTCTTTTTCAAAAGGATTTGTGTTTCTTTGTATTTTATTTGTATTTATTTATTTTAAAGTGGGGATTCTTGTTTTTTAATATTAATATTCGCTTGAGGCTGGCAGCAGGTTAAGCTGCCATCTATAGCACTGGCATCCCATATGGATGCCGTATGTTCCATATGAACCATATGTTCCATATGAACCAGTGTTCAAGTACAGGCAGCTCCACTTTCCATCCAGCTCCCTGTTAAAGTGCCATGGAAAGCATCTGAGGATGGCCCAAGCGCTTGGGCCCCTGCACCCACATGGGAGACCTGGAGGAAGTTCCACACTTGTGGCTTTGATCTGGCCCTGCCCCAGCTGTTTTGACCATTTGGGGAGTGAACCAGCAGATGGAAGATCTCTTTCTCTCTCTCCCTCTCTTTCTCTCTCTTCCCCTTTCTCTGTAGTTCTGCTTATAAATAAATAAAATACTTTAAAAAAAGATTTACTTTAATTTTTTATCTTAAAGGCAGAGCAGCAGAGAAAGAGACACATTCACATGGATCTGCCAGCTGGTTGTTCACTCTCAAAATGGCAGCAAAGGTTAAGTCTGGGCCAGGCTGAAGCCAGGAGCCAGGAACTACATCCTGGTCCCCCACATTGGTGACAGGGGCCGAGGTACTTGTATGACCTTCTGCTGCTTCCCAGGTGCTTCACTAGGAAGCTGGATCACAAGTGGAGCAGCCAGGACTCAAATCAGGCACTCCAAAATAGGATGTGGGCATCCCACGCGGCATCTGAACTGCAGCACCAAATGCCCACACCATGAACATGACTTCTAGTGCCGGGATAATCTTTCAACATACATGCTTTAATTTACTTAATTCCTGTATCATTGGATCCTAACTTCTCACTGGTTCTTAAGACTACAATGGGGATCACACAAACAAGACTAGTGTCTGCTAATACTAACTGATAGAATCAAAAAGGGAGAAAATGATCCAACATGGGAAGCGGGATACACAGCAGACTCATAGAATGGCAGATGTTCTAAATAGCACTCTGGCCTCAGAATCAGAATCAGCCCTTAACGCATTTGTATATGGCTGAAGAGCCCGTGAGAGTATTTTAGGTATGGAAAGCCAAGACACCCTGCGGGGAAAAAAAAAAGACTTAAATGAAAGATCTCTGCGAGTGAGAGCCCAGTGGAAAGAACGGGGCCATCAAAGAAGGAAGTACTTTTCTCTGCAGGGAGGAGAGAACTTCCACTTTGACTATGATCCTGTCGGAATAAGATCGAAGTCGACGAACTCAAAAGGCTTCCATAGCCTTGGCAACTCATGACTAGAGCCTAGGGAGTTACTGACGCCATAAACAAGAGTGTCAAATTGTTAAGTCAACAACAGGAGTCACTGTGTACTTACTTCTCATGTGGGATCTGTCCTTAATGTGTTGTCCAATGTGAAATAATGCTATAACTAGTACTGAAACAGTATTTTACACTTTGTGTTTCTGTGTGGGTGCAAACTGATGAAATCTTTACTTAATATATACTAAACTGATATTCTGTATATAAAGAGAATTGAAAATGAATCTTGATGTGAATGGAAGGGGAGAGGGAGCGGGAGATGGGAGGGTTGTGAGTGGGAGGGAAATTATGGGGGGGCAAAGCCATTGTAATCCATAAACTGTACTTTGGAAATTTATATTTACTAAATAAAAGTTAAAAAAAAAAAAAGAGTGGACTGTGAGGGGACGTCGAGGGGCACAATCTTCTGCTCACAAAAAAAAAAAAAAAGACTACAATGGATAATTTTTTAGTTATAGTATTTCCAATTTAGGACTTGTTTTTAGGATGAACTCCCCAAATCCACAACTAACAATTTTTTAAATTGTATATATTTATTGGGTACTATATGATGTTTTGTTGCATGTATACATTGCATAATGTCCAATTAAGGTAAATATCCTTTCAAGAATTTAACACTTGTAGTGAAAACATCAAAAAATTCTATTTTCTGCTTTTTCAAATAGAGAAATATATAACAAATTAACATCATCTATCTTCACTTTACTGTGCAAATAGAATCCTAGAACTTTTTACTCATATCTAGCTATAACCTAGTACCTGTCAATCAACCTTCCCCATCCCTCCATCCCCACTTCCCTCCCCAGCCCCTGGTAATGAAAGTTACATTTTTAACACCTATGAGATCACCTACTTTTTTTAGGGTTCACATATGAGTGAGATCATGTGATATTCGTCTTTCTGTATTTGGCTTATTTCACTTTACATGATGACCTCCAGTTTCATCCATATTGTTGTAAATGAAAAGATTTCATCTTTTTACATTGCTGAGTAATATTCCATTGCGTATCTGTTCCAATTTTCCTTTTTTGTATTGTTTCTTTTCTTTTCTTTTTAAATTTTACTTAAGTTATACAAGTTTCATGTATTTCATATGCACAGATTTAGGAACATAGTAAGACTTCCCACCCTATGCTCCCTCCAACCATCCCCCTCCCTTCCACATTCCCACTCTTAATTTTTACAAAGATCTATTCTCATTTACTTAATGATCATGTGGTTAACTCTACTCCAGAAATCAATCCATGCATCTATAGCCAACTTATCTTTGACAAAAGACAATGGCTTTCATACAGAAATCAACAAACGGCAAATTCTGGCAAGGATGTGGACGGAAAAAGGTACCCTGGTCCAGTGTTGGTGAGAATGTAAACTGGTGCAGCCAGTGGAAGACAGTATGGAGATACCTCAGAAATCTGAATACAGACCTACCATTTGATCCAGCCACCCCACTCCTGGGAATTTACCCAAACCCAAAGAAATCAGCATATGAAAGAGTTATGTGTACCCCCATGCTTACTGCAGCACAATTCACAACAGCTAAGATATGGAATCAACCCAGATGTCCATCAACTGTTCATTGGATAAAGTAATTGTGGTATATATACACAATGGAGTACTATTCAGCTGTAAAAAAAAATTAAATCCTGTCCTTTGCAACAAGATGGATGCAACTGGAAACCACTGTACCAGTGTATTAATTGTATTAATTGCTTGTTTGTTTAAAGATCTTCAGTGGCTCCCTGAGCCCTAAATGACAAAATTCAAATAGGAAAGAAGATTCTCCATGACCAAGACCCTGTCACACCTCCCACCTTGTTTCCTGCAGCTTTGTGGAATCATCTCCTGCACCAGCTTTACTGAATCACTTGTAAATTTCCAAGCACTGCCCCCCACACAGATTTACACCTTCATGTACTTTACGGTCTGCCTCTGTTCCTGGAATTCTCCTTCCACTGCATCCTGTAAAATACCCCCTCAAACCCTGAGACCTGGCGTAAGCCTCTTCCATTCACTTGGCCCTTTCTGAATTCCCCTGGGCACAGGCCGGCTCACCCTTGGGCCTGACTCTGCCAGCACTCAGCGGTTGTTTCCTGCCCGTCTCCCTTAAATGGCTAGGAGCTCCTATCAGGCAAGACGTGCACCTAATTCATCTTGGTAAGATCTGGAACATAGTGTGTACTCAGGAGGCACTAACTATAGTCTTTTTTTTTTTTTTTCAATGAATGAACCCGAGAATAAACAAACTGAGGAGAAGAAAGGATCCCAGAAATGCGAGACTCGAGGAAGAGGGAGGAAGAGGTCAGGAAGTGCACCCACGGAGGCACCAATGCTTCTTGTACTTTTGTTGGTGGCAACAGATGGAACATGAAATATTCAGAAGCCAAGCACGTCATCCCTTTTGAGAAATTTCTAATCAGTCTTAAAGGGGCTTGTCATGGCTCTCAGCCTGCCCTATCAGCTTGCAGAGCTCAAGGGAATCTAAGCTGTTAGCTATAAAAATACACTCTAGCCAGCAGAGGCCCATATTGAAACCTTCTTTCTAGAGACCCAGAGCAGCTGGTGCTCTTATCTGTTTATTTTACTACTGTCCTGGGAGTTGTCCTGGTACCCAAACCCTGCTTTCCTGGGAGTCTCCTCCATTGTCTTATCTGGACTACTCATATTTCCTAGAAAGTCTGGTGACAATTCCAGACAAGTTGACTTTGTAGGGGGGCGGAGGGCATTATAAATAGTCCTGTCCTTTTTTCTTTTTATAAGATTTATTTATTTATTTATTTGAAAAGCAGAGTTAGAGAGAGAGAGAGAGAGAGAGAGAGAGAGAGAGGTCCTCCACTGCCCTCCCAGGCCATAGAAGAGAGCTGGATCGGAAGTGGAGCAGCTGGGACTTGGACTTGAACCGGCATCCCATAGGCAGTGGCTTTATCCACTATGCCACAGCGGCGGCCCCACTGCCCTTTTTTTTTTTTTAAGCATATCACCCCATAACCAGGGGTGACACTGTTCCTTTGACAATAGGGTACATAAATAGCTATTATTAGGATTGTGCCTTTTTTTCTCTGACTCCCTTACATATAATATAGCCTGTCTACACAATTGGGCACATTCTTGCTCCTGGCTGGTGGAAAGCTCTTGGCTGAGCTGGTTTTTGTCTCTAAGGTGGATATATCTATCCATTTGCTGCTCCACTGCTCCCTCTCAGAGGCACTTCTTTGGATCTTGGGCTCTGCTGAGAGAGTAGTAGGCCACGTGGCCTTAAGGGCTGCAGCTGACACAAGCATGTCCTTGACTTAAAGGCAGCCCATTATCAGCTGGCCAGTGAGCATCTCTACAAGTTGAACTGCAGGAGCCAGTGCTGTGGCACAGCAGGTTAAAACACTGCCCTGCAGGGCCGGCATCCCATATGGATGGCGGTTTGGGTACTGGCTGCTCCAATTCCAATCCAGCTCCCTGCTATGGCCTGGGAAAGCAGTAGAAGATGGCCCAAGTCCTTGGGTCCCTACACTCACATGGGAGACCCAGAAGAAGCTCCTGGTTCCTGGCTTTGGATGAGCCCAGCTCCAGCTGCTATGGCTATTTGGAGAGTGAATCAGTGGATGGATGACCTCTCTTTCTCTCTGGCTCTACCTTTCTCTGTAACTCTGTTTTTCAAATAAATAAAATAAATCTTTAAAAGAATAAAATAAAGTTGAATAGAATGAAACTAGTGGCATAGAGATGCATGATAAGGCTGAGTTTACGTCGACGTGGGACATGTTGGCCATCATGTGCCTCTGGTAAGTAGGTACAGAAGGCCACTCTGCAAGGAGATGTAGGAAGACGGAATAAAGTAAGCACAGGAACCGGACAGGACAGACTATCTGCTCCCCTGAGAAAGCAAAAGAGACAGAAACGGTAACATCTTAGGACCTGGACTTATTTCCATAGAATTCCCCTGTGCTCAATACAGTCCTTCCCATATGAGCTCATTTGAGTAGGCTTCTGTTCCATGAACCAAACGATACATGAGTCAGGCCTCAAACACCTAGGTTTCTTCAAAGACAGGCTAATAATCACATTTAATGAATACTCACTATGTGTTTTGTCTAGGTACCTGGTATTCAATACATTATATTGTAAAAATTTGCACCTTCCAGCAATCCTATGCAGCTGGAATTTTATGCATGAGGAAACTGAGGCACAGACAGTGGGAATATCTTGTTCAAGGTCACACAGCTAGAGAAAACAGAGTTGGAATTCCACCTACAGTCTGGCTGTCTCCAGAGCCAGTGTCTTTCCACAATATTGTGCTGTCTTCTGTTTGAAGAGTTCATTCCGCATCAGGGAGGGAATGTGTGTGCATGTATGTGTACTGCTGGTTTCTCCCAGATACTGCGTGAACAGGCTGGAAGTTGGCTGCAAGAAGGGCCCATGCTGTTTCTCAGAGATTAAGTTACATGTCCTATTGTACCCTGATTGATGCCTGTTCCCCGACCCTTCTTGAGAGTACTGCTGAAAGAGAGGCGTGTCTGTCGGCATGAAGAAGGCAGCAGTACCCATCTGGTGGCTGGTCAATGGCAGAGTGTGAGAGTTGCTGCCTCCACATCACAGCAAAATCCTGAAGTAGCCAGTCTCAAACCTGACTCTGCCGTGCCTCAGGACAGCCCCTTCTGGGCCTCTGTTTCCTCATTTGTAAAAATATAGGCGAATTGGGGCCGGTGCTATGGCATAGCGGGTAAAGCCACCACCTGCAGTGCTGGCATCCCATAGGGGCGACGGTTCAAATCCCGGCTGCTCCACTTCTGATCCCGCTCTCTGCTATAGCCTGGGAAAGCAGTAGAAGATGGCCCAAGTACTTGGGCCCCTGCACCCGCATGGGAGACCCAGAGGAAGCTCCTGGCTCCTGACTTCAGACTGGTGCAGCTTCAACTGTTGCGGCCAGTTGGGAAGTGAATCAGCGGACAGAAGGCTCTCTCTCTCTCGCTCTCTCTCTCTCTCTGCCTCTCTTTCTGTCTCTGTGTAACTCTGACTATCAAATAAATGAATCTTTTAAAAAAAAGAAAAGGGTCATTCTGTAGCACTATGGAGAAAAGCAAAACTTAAGAATTGATAAAAATATTATTCAGTAAGGGGCAGTTAAAAAAATTTATGCTTCAACTATATAATAGAATATTATGTGCTCCTAAAAGAATGAGACTATCAACAGATATTGGCATTGAAAAACAATCTATTTTAAATGGCCTTGAAAAATCTTAGCGTTCATGGATCAACAGTGAATTGTCTCACCGACATATCTAAAATCACTTCATATCATCTACATGAGGGTTCATGGAAAAGACAATGCGCAGTTTCCATGAACTTTTTGAAAACTCTTCTGTGTGTGCGTGGGTGTGGCTGTGTATGTGTGTACAAAGGATCTTCCAAAAGTACATAGGAAATGTGTCTTAACAAGTAACTATGTGGGGATTTCAAAATTTTGTGCACCAAAATAAGCTTACCTTTTAATTCCATTTTTCCATGAACTCTGAAGTGTTCTTGTGGTAGTTATGTGTATGTGTGTGCATGGGTGTGTGCATGCTTATGTATACACAAAATGTCAACTAGGATGCAAACCAGTAGTTATTACAGTATATAAAGACTGCCTATCAGTCTTCTCTACTGTGTCTCTCAGTGACTGACACCTACCTCCACAATAACCTCAGTGCAAATCCTGGTCTCACTTTATACCTGTGTGCCTGACTGGCGCATGCAACTTCCTGGTAGGCAGCCCCTTCTGGGCATCAAAATTTTCACTCATCATTTTCCCTTCCAAATCTTCTCTCTCTCTCTCTCTTTTTTTATATTTCCCTATTTCTATTAAAGGGATAGCTCTTCTTTAGGTTCATATAATCAAGCAAGGTAAGTTCATTGTCTTTCTCCATTCTCCCATCCTTAGAACTACATCCAAGCATCTGTCAACAGTGTTGGTTAATTTTATGTGTCAATGTGACTGGGCCATGTCGTGCCCAAAGTTGTGGTCAAACATTATTCTGGGTGGTTCTGGAAAGGTGTTTCTGGATAAGATTAACTTTTGAATAAGTTCACTGAGCATTGCAGACGATCTTCCCTGGTGTACTTGGGCCTCATCTAATCTCCTTAATACCTCACTGGAACAAAAAGACTGAGTAAGAGACCTTGTTTGGCCTGACTGCCTAAACTGAGACTAACTGAAGCTGATCTGTACTGAAACTGTACCTGATCTTCTTGGGCCTTGAGTGTTCTGGCTTTTGGATGGGGACTACGCCACTGTCTCTCCTGGGTCTCCAGCTCTCTGACTGCAGATCTTGGGATGTCTCAGCCTCCATAACCGCATGAACCAGAGTCTTACAATAAATCTTTCTGTCTCTAAGTTTGTACGCATCCTATTGGTTCTGTTTCACTGGAGAACTCTGACTAACACTCCGATCCCACAGATTCTTCTCAGTACCACCTAGCTCCTCCTTTCTGTTTTGACTGCCACCATGGATCTCCTCCTGCTGGCTGCACTACCCACCATCGTGTCCAGTCATCTCCGTGTCTCTCGCATTTCTCTCTTCCCAACTTCCATTCTCGACACTGTAGTCCAGCATGAGCCTGCCTCCGTGTCGTTTTCCAGCCCTTCCTCCCACCACTTCCTAGTGATTAAGGAAACTGTACCATATATCACTTCCCCATGTTTAGTTTTTTTGCTCACTTTGCTTACTTCTTCTAGTTAACTTGCAACCTTCCTCTGCCCCATAATTGCTGTTTCTCTAAAACCCTACCCCTCTTTGATGTGTCATTCAAATCATATCCCCACTGAGGCCTTTCCATAAGGGGCAAGATTCTCTCTCCTTCCTGAAAACCCACAGCTTTTCTCTCGTGTTTTTCAAGCTTTGGCTTCTACTGTACCGATTTGTATAAATCTACTCTTTCCCTGTCCTTGAGGATGGAGGCTGTATCTAACTTATCTTTTCATCCTCCAAGGCATGATATGATGCCTCTACTGTGGGGTTAAAAAATAGTAGCCCTGGGGCTGGTACTGTGTCGTGGCCGTCTGCAGTGCCGCCATCCCATATGGGTGCTGGTTCAAGTCCCAGCTGCTCAACTTCTGATCCAGCTCTCTGCTATGGCCTGGGAAAGCAATGGAAGATGGCTCAAGTCCTTGGACCCATCCTCCCACTTGGGAAAACTGGAAGAGGCTCCTGGCTCCTGGCTTCGGATCAGCGCAGCTCTGGCTGTTATGGCCATTTGGGGAGTGAACTAGCGGATAGATAAAAGACCTCTCTCTCTCTCTGCCTCTCTGTAACTCTGCCTTTCAAATACATAAATAAATATTTTAAAAAAAGCAGTATCCCAAATGAAATGGAATTTGAGATAAGTGTAGCGTGAAAACCTGAAACAACACCTCACATTGATTTTAAAATGATACCTAGTTTATCCATTTGATGCAAACAGCAAAAATTTACTGTTTTATAAACTGTCAGCAGCATATGCAAGTTGCTGTAGGCGGTGTTTCTTAGTACTGCATGTTGGCTTACAGAAGAGGATGGGCAGGAATGAACTCTTATTAAGATACTTATATTTATTGCAAGACTTAAACAACTTTGCAAAATAATACCAATAATGAACATTTATTGAGCACTTACTCATTAATTCTAATGATAACTTATGAACTAAGCACTATTATCAACTGCATTTTGTAAATGCAGAGGAGTCTTGAAATTTATCCAGAAAAGTAGGTAGCATAGCCATGGATGTGAAGATGTCAACCCAGATGCCCCGGCTTCAGATAAAGATTTAAGCTCCAGTGATTTGGGAGGGTGCCAGGTAGGGGGAGGTTTGTACACCTGTGTGCATGTGCATAGGGCTCTTCCTATAGGGCCCAAATATGAGGATTGGAGGGACATGGGCTTGGCAGGTTGGAGAAGAAAAGAAAGCAAAAGAAAACATGAGTAATAAGGAAAGAGAGGCCTTGGAGAAGCGGCAGCTGCCTGAGTCCAAAGTGAGAAACTTAATGGGGCCAGTGCTGTGGCATAGTAGGCTAAGCCTCTGCCATGGGGCAGGCACCAGTCCCTGCTGCTCTGCTTCCCATCCAGCTCTCTGTTAATGGCCTAGGAAAGCAGGAGAAGATGGCCCAAGTGCTTGGGCCCCTGCACCCACGTGGGAGACCCGGAAGAAGCTCTTGGCTCCTGGCTTTGAATCAGCCCAGTTCTGGCCTTTGTGGCCATTTGGAGAGTGAGCCTGTGGATGGAAAACCTCCCTCGGTCTCTCGCTCTCTCTGTCTGTAACTCTGCTGGGAAGAAAGAAGGGAGGGAGGGAGGGAGAAACTGTTAGTAAGGGACTCTCAGGAACGGGCAGAGCCCCCATGTTCGAGGATTTCGGTGGACTATGACAAGCTGTAAGTTCTTTTTCCGTTGTACGTGTTGTGCCTTACTCTCCCAAGGTAATCCCCAGGTTCCGCGAAGGTAGAAGTACCACGAGGAAGTGCCCACACCAGGACGGCCGCAACAAAGGAGTGCCGGGCTGTCCCCACAGGTCTCCTGGGGTCGGAGTGGTGGGGGCTGCTAGTCCAGAATGGCAGAGGGAGCAGCAGCCAAGCAAGGGCCTTGGGTTAGAGTGGAAACTGGACTCTGCTATCCAGCGACAGCGGCCAGGGCGGGGTGGAGGCGAGGGGTTCTCCCGAGCTACTCCGTGCCTTGTTATTGACACACCGACGCCAGGGAAGCCAGAAGGTGGACAAGCCACCCCTCTCCCGCCGCGGGGCCTGACTGCAGAGCACAGATGCCCTCATGCAGGAGCGGATTTATCTGCCAGGGACAGTGGGAGAGGTCTGGGAGTCAAAACATCTAAGGTTGCACGGGTGAAGCCACATTTCATCCTTGGATTTCAGTCTCCCCGGCTGTAAAATGCCAAGAAACACACGGACCTCACGAGGTTCCTGTGAAGGAACCGAGGGGGCGGTGGGGGGCGCGGACACGGGACTGGGGGCCGCAGGGGCTCGGCGGATGCCAACGCCGCTTCCGTAGCCCGGGTCTCTTCCTCCGCCCCCACACCACGGCGGAGGGTCGAAGATCCCCGGGAAGGACGGACCCTACCTTTGGTTAGAGAGTGGATGCCGAGCTTGACCTGGGAGAAGTTGCCGCTGCCAAGTTCGCCGCGAATGCGGTAGAAGCCGATTCGCTTGCCGAGCGTGATCTCCCGCAGCACCTTCTCATCCTGGGACATGTCCTGCGTCAGCTTCTCGAAGGGCGTCAGCTGGCGGGGCTGGCCCTCCTCGGCCTCCTGGCTGCCCTCGGCTTGGCAGCCGCTCTCCCCGCTATCGCGCCGGGCCCCGCCGCCGCCGTCGGGGTTCCCCAGGCCGCCTCCATTCGCCAGCGCGGCCGTCATCGTCCTCCGCAGCCTCACGTCTCCATCTCAGCCGCGGCCACCGAGAAAGGGCAGGTTGGGGAGGAGCCCGGGCGGCGCAGCGGCTTCGATATGCGGATCTGCGACGGCGGGCTGCGCGGGAGCCGTCCAGCGGGCTGGGCAGCCTCGCCGGCTTCAGCGCGAGGGGCGCAGAGGCTGCCCGGCCCAGGCCAGAGCCGCTCGCCTCGCTGCGCACATCTCCCGCCTTTCTCACGGGGCTGTCCGCGCTCTCCCTGCACACTCCGGTCCGCGTCCCGTAACCATAGCTCTTCCCCGACCGGAGGACTCCAGGAACCTCTGAAGGCTGGACGTGGAGACTGATGTTCTGCGCTGAGAAGGGCTGGATCCCGGGGCAAAGGTCCCAGTTTGCGATTTCCTCTCAAGGCCACGGAATGTTGCACGCTGGAGGGTAAAAAGCCCCTGGGAAGCCCCCTAGTCCCTGCTGCTGGCTCTGATCACTGATCTTCATCTCGGGCGTCCCTTACGGTCAAGTCGCAGGGCCCTGGAGACCCGGATAGATGAATCTTGCAGATCAGCCTTCTGGTCACACGCGCAGCCACGGGGAGATTAAGTCCCTGCAATGTCACTTTAGCCGGCCTTTATTTAGATGAGCCTTCCCGCTAAGCTGTGAGCTGTTCTCAAAAATTTAGCAGGTGCTGGTTGGTCCTGAGAACAGAAAGTAAGAAAATTAGTAGCCCCTGTTGATGCACTGAACAGGATTTATGAGCAGTGGGAAACACTGGTCGAAGTGCACGCTACACATTGAAGCAGTGGACGCTTGTCTGCACGCGATTTAGTGAGAAGATGCACACACACTCACCGCTCAATCTCCATCTTAGAAAAGCCTTTACAGTCTGTAAGTATTTCTAACAGAACAATTTTCTTACTTCTTCAACTATAGGAAAATATGCAATATTACACTGGATTGCTTTAAAAGTAGATTTTAAAATGATGTGATAACAATTATGACAAAAGGGATTCTCTATTACTATCAGCCCTCAAATTTTAATACATTGAGTGAAACATTATAGCTCCTTTATTACTTTATGCTCGTTAAATTTTTTTTTTCATTTTATTCAACTAAGAAACAGGAAGATCTCCTTCTGCTTTTTTCACTCCCAAATGTCCACTATAGCCAGGGCTGCACCAGGCTAAAGCCAGGAGCCCCGGACTCCATCCAGGTCTCCCACGTGGGTGGCAGGGACTCGGCTACTCGGGCCATCACCTGCTGCCTCCCAAGGTGTGCATTATCAGGAAGGTGGGATTGGAAATGGACCTGTGACTGAACACTCCCAACTGGAGTCCACCACAGCACCAATGCCCACCTCTACTTTATGTTCTTGTACAGCTTTTTGTAGTCATTTTGTTCTGTCTTTCTATGTCTTTCCATAACAAAGACTAATTTTTCTTCTTTGGCTTTTTTTTTTTTTACATATCTGATCAGATGTCAGCTTTCAGACCCAGCACCTTATTTTGAAGGTCTGTGAATGGAAGAAAACAGTGGTAAGAATGACTGCCCAGCTAGAATTCTTCAGGACTTTTGTTTTCCCCTGAGTTCTCCAGTAAGAAATAATCTCTTTCCCTCTGAATCCCCACAGCACATTGTGCATTTAAACGTCACATTTCCATGAAGGTAGGAACTGGTCTTACTTTTCCTGTATGTTCTGTTCCCCTCTTTCTCTCAGGATGGCGAGAAAAGCCATATTCTACGGATAGAAAGTAGCATTAAATGTGCGTTGGACTTGATTTTTGGACTTGAGCATTCCAAACCAAAAACTTGACTGCAGGCATAAAGGTTGCCTTGGCGATGTAGGTTTCCAACCTTGCTTCATTGATAATATCACATGATTACAGTTCAGTGTCTGGGTGCCTATATTGTTTTGTGGTCAAGTATGAGCTGGCCAAATAAACTCAAATAAGGAGAGTAAAGAGGAGGTTGATGCCCAGTGCTGTTCCTGTTCCTGGGAGAAACATGAGGGGCAGAGGCTTAAAAGGCACCAGGTAGTAGTAATGAAACACATCTGTAGGTCAGAGTCTGATTAGGATGTCTTAAAAAAAAAAAAATTTAAGGTAAGAGATGCTTAACTATGGTGAGGAATATTTAAGTCACTATTTTAATTTTTTTTAAGTTTGAGAGGCAGAGAGAGTGAGAGAAAGAATTCCCATCCACTGGTTCACTCCCCAAATACCCACAATGGCTGGGAATCCAGGTCTCCCGCGTGGGTGGCAGGAACCCTATCACTTGGGCCATCACTGCTGCCTCTCAGGGTCTGCATGAGTAGGAAGCTGGAGTCAGGAGCGGGAGGCTGGGATCAACCCCGCACTCTGATATACGATGGCTGTCTTTCAGAGGACCCTAACCACCCCTACATCACTGAGTCACTGCTTCTCCATTGTCCTGGGGTCACAGACCCCTTTGAGATTCTAACAAAACCTATGACTCTATCTCCAGGAATGAAAAGCACAGCCGCACAGTTTGCCTCTGGCATCAGAGTTCACAGACACTGAAACCCATCCCAGCAGCTCAGGTGAATCTCTGTGAAGGTCAAGCAGCACTAGATCTTCTCAGATTTCTGACAAAGACACCTGACAGCTTATGAGAGACTAGAAAAGGAGGAGCACTAATCTGAAAGGACCTTTAGCTGAATTTCCACAAGAAGAGAATAGGAATTTCAGACAGGATGTGGTACTTGATCACCTCACTTTCTTTTTTCTTTTCTTTTTTGACAGGCAGAGTGGATAGTGAGAGAGAGAGACAGAGAGAAAGGTCTTCCTTTGCCGTTGGTTCACCCTCCAATGGCCACCGCGGCCGGCGCACCGCGCTGATCCGATGGCAGGAGCCAGGTGCTTCTCCTGGTCTCCCATGGGGTGCAGGGCCCAAGCACTTGGGCCATCCTCCACTGCACTCCTGGGCCACAGCAGAGAGCTGGCCTGGAAGAGGGGCAACCGGGACAGAATCCGGTGCCCCGACCGGGACTAGAACCTGGTGTGCCGGCGCCGCAAGGCAGAGGATTAGCCTACTGAGCCGCGGCGCCGGCCGATCACCTCACTTTCTAGCAGCTTCTAGGAAGAACTTCTCGGCTCTTGTCCTCTCAGAGTGCTTCCTCGCGGTGCTGTCCTTGCCACTGGCCTATTGGTACCCTAACTAGATAAGCACCCAGGGAGCAAGAACCTCTCCTCTCCTCTCCCAGAGTTTTACAGTGTCTGGCACTCAGTTGATAAAGCTTGGTTGAGGAAGCAATGAAACTTAGCTGTTTATCCGCTGTTATTTAGGTCTGATATAGCAGAGGGAAATATTTTCATATTTTAAATATATATTTATTTGAAGGGCCGGTGCTATGGTGCAACAGGTTAACATGCAACCTGCAGTGCCAGCATTCGATGTGGGCACTGGTTCAAGTCCTGGCCTTTCATTAAATAAATAAATCTTTAAAAACATGTCATAACTCTCTGCCCAAAGGTATCATAAATAACAACAAACAAATCACATGTCAAACTGGTAGGGAAAACTTCTCAACACATATAATAGATAATGGATGAATTTATAAAGAAATAAGTAATTTTTACAAATTGCTAAGAAATATACCAATATCCCAAAAGAAAAATGATTTTAAAAATGTGAAGTGGGCCAGTGCTGTGGCTTAGCCGGTCAAGCTGCCTCCTGTAGTGTCAGCATCCCATATGGGCACCAGTTTGAGACCTGGCTGCTCCACTTCTGATCCAGCTCTCTGTTATGGCCTGGAAAAGCAACCGAAGACAGCCCAAGTCCTTGGGCCCCTGCATCCACGTGGGATACAGAAAGAAGCTCGTGTCTCCTGGCTTCAGATTGGCACAGCTCCGGCTGTTGCAGCCATCTGGGGAGTGAACCAGCAGATGGAAGACCTCCCCGCCCCCCCGCCCCCTTGCGTCTGCCTCTCTGTAACTCTGCCTTTCAAATAAATAAATAAATCTTAAAAAAAAAAAAGAGTGGATAGACATTTCACAGAAAACTACAAATGGTTCTAAATACATAAAAAGATGACCAACCTCAAACAAATGTGCATTAAAACTACAATGAGATTGGAATTTTCACACATTAAATTTGGATCTACAAAAAACTGTGATAATGCACTAGTGAGAAAAAAATGTAGGGAACCAGGAACTCTGGTTTCACTGTCACTGAAACTGTAACCTGGCACAGCTGCTCGCAGGGCAATTTGGCTGTAGCTATTAAATTACAAGTTACCTGTCTTTTCTCTCACCAGTTAATTCCACTTCTAGAATTTATCTTACGTACACATGCACAAAGATGCCTTTTGGTTTGTTTGTTTGTTTCTTTCTTTCTTTCTTTGTTTTGAGGAGCAGAGAGACAGACAGACAGAGCTCTCATCTGCTGTATTACTCCTCACACTATCCTATCAGCTAGGGCCAGACCAGGTCAGAGACAGCAGACAGGAACTCAGTCCAGGTCTTCCATGTGAGTGGCAGGGAACCAATTACTTGAGCCATCACTTGCTCCTTTCCAGGGTCTGCATTGGCAGGAGGCTGGAACTGGTAGCTGTTGTTATAACTTCAACCCAGATACTCTGATAGGGGACACAGGCATCTTAACTACTAGGCCAAACAGCCACATCCAGATGCCTGTATTTTGACATAAAAAGTCACTAATGCATTATTTTGCATAGAAAAACTAGAAACTTCAATTTTCCATCAGTAGGGAACCAGTTAAATATTTATTTAACCATGCTATTAAATATTAATACATATTTATTTGGCCATTGTATATTTATATAATATACATATTATTATGCACTCATGAAAAAAGAATGAGCTACAATATCCAAGATAGACTGTTAAGAGGTCAGAAGAGTGTAATGTGATACTCAGAGGTCTAAGAAAGAGGAGGATGTAACTAAGAAACTGGCAAGTTTATTTCACATGGGAAAAGTAATTGTTGAACTGGGGATTGCAGCAATAGAAAGGTGTATTTTGTACTGCTTATGATTTCATTATATTACACATGCATGTATTTACCTTCAACAAAGAAAATAATTATATATGTAATGTGTTACCACCTTACATAGTTGGTGTACACTAAATTTGCTTCACTTTTTGTTATACAAGGGAATCACAATATCTGATTAATATTTAATGGATTACTTTTAGGTTTGATTTTCTTATTTGAAAGGCAAAGCAGCAGCAGCAGCTGAGAGAGAAGAGAGAGAGCTTCTATCCACTGGTTCACTCCCCAGTTGCCGCCAACAGTCATGGCTGGGTCACACCAAGGCCAGGAGCCCAGACTCCATCTGGATCTGCCTTGTGCGTGGCAGGAACCCAAGTACTTGGGTCCTCCATTGCAGATAGCTGGACTGGAAGCAGAGCAGCCACGACTTGAACCGTCACTCAGATATGGGATATGCTCAGCTTAACCAAGGCATCACAATGCTCACCCTGATGGGTTACTTTCAAAAAATCAGATGATAATCAGGGGCTTCTGGTTCAATGCAGAGAAGATAACACTTTAATTCATCTCTATTTCCTTCCGCAAACCTTCAAAATGATAGAATAAGGGGAGAAAAGGGATAAACCCAAAGGATAAAGAGGCTGAGAGAGAAGATAGAAGGAGGTGAGTAACTTGACAATGACAGTGAAGAAAACTGTAACCTAAATTTGGTCTAATGAGTGTGCCAATGAGATTCTCTTGTCTGAGCGCTCAAAAGACTTCAAATTCTGGGAGACCCAGTACCTCAAAGGTTGGAGGAAGGCTGCAGGGTCACAGACATGGGAACTGAATGTGGAGCAGAGAGAACCTCAGGTCTCTCTCTCAGCCCCCACAGACAATCCCCAGCCCTACTCAGGGAGACAAGGCAGCAGAGACAGGATTAGATAAAACTCTGGGCTTTCTAACCTCCCATTTCTCTCTGTAATCTGAGTTTCTGGAATGGAGCAAAGAGGATTTACAAGCCTCATTTGGACGGCGCTCAGGAGAATAGGCCTTCTGAAAACTGCTTTTGGAGGTTCTCCAACACAAAAGCCGCCTGACCACTACTACACAAGTCCCCAGATGCCAGTCTTACTTTTTTTTTTTTTTTTTTGACAGGCAGAGTGGACAGTGAGAGAGAGAGAGAGACAGAGAGAAAGGTCTTCCTTTGCCGTTGGTTCACCCTTCAATGGCCACCGCGGCCGGCGCACCGCGCTGATCCGATGGCAGGAGCCAGGAGCCAGGTACTTTTCCTGGTCTCCCATGGGGTACAGGGCCCAAGCACCTGGGCCATCCTCCACTGCACTCCCGGGCCACAGCAGAGAGCTGGCCTGGAACAGGGGCAACCGGGACAGAATCCAGCGCCCGGACCGGGACTAGAACCCGGTGTGCCGGTGCCGCAAGGCGGAGGATTAGCCTAGTGAGCCGCGGCACCGGCCCAGATGCCAGTCTTACACACACACAAGGAGTTTCGTATCCGACTTGAGTGTCTTCCTTGTAGAATGAAAGACCAGTCAGTCCAGAGGCACCAGACACCTGAGCAAAGGCTCCAAAATGGCAGAAAGAAACCATACTCAACCCAACAACCCAACTCAAACCACTGCCACCAGGGATAAAAGGGACTTGAAGGACACAGACAGCAATGAGGAGGCAGACGATGACAGATAAGATAGTGCATCCTTCGAACCAGAACAATGGACTAAAAAATGAACAAATAAGACAACTCTGACAACAAAAAAAAGCAAATAAAAAAATATCAACTTCAGATTTAGAAATACTGTTAGGAAGAGAAAATGATTTAGATAATACTGTTTCTTATGTGTCTGTAATGGTGTACTATAAAATAAAAACAATATAAATAATTATCAATTATAATTTTTACTTTCACATAATGAATTTTATTGAATTAAAAAAAGCAACTAAAGAATTCATTTGAAGAATATAAAACTTTTTCAAAAAGATGAAAAATGGAGAAGAAAAAGGCAAGAACTGGATAATCAATTCAGAAAATCCCACATCTAATTCTTAGATTCCAGTCTTTTTAAAATTTTTTTAAAGATTTTATGTATTTATTTGAGAAGCAGAGTTAAAGACAGAAAGGAAGAGACAGAGAGAAAGGTCACCCATTCGCTGGGTCACTCCCTAAATGGCCCCAACGGCCGGAACTGGGTAGATCTTGCTGGGTCTTAGTCCACCCGAACGAGGATGGACTGGGTCCTAAGAAAGGTAACTGCGCCACTCGCCCATTCCCCAGCCTCCCGATCCTGGAGACAGTCAGACGCAGCGGGGAGTCAAGTCAAGTAAGCAAGAACTCCGTTTATTGCACGTGTAGCAAAGCCTTTTAAAGCACAAGACCACATGATTACTGGGGCAGGGCTTAAGGACCAACCAATTACTTAATAGGTCATTTTACAGGGCGACTTTTACAGGACCAGCCACATGTCTGTACACTCATCATCAGTTGTCGTCACCTCCCTTGATGCTGCACAGCCAATCAGCTTTGGTGGTAAACCACTTTGGGCAACACCCACCTTACTTCCTTTGGGCACCATCTTTGAATTGCCTCCTGTGCCTGATTTCCCCACAGATCTGAAGCCAGAAGCTTCTTCAAGGGCTCCCATGTGGAAGCAGGGGCCCAAGCACTTGGGGCGTCCTCCACTGCTTTCGTAGACCTTCAGTAGAGAGTGGGATTGGAGGTGGAGCAGTCAGGATTCGAAATGGCACCCATATGGGATGCCAAAGCCTCAGGCAAAGGCTTAGCCTACTAAGCCACAGTGCTGGCCCCCAGATTCCCAGTCTTACTATTGTACTCCCAATAGAGTAAAATATATGATTTCTATAGTATTTAATTACCATCAAAACTAAGAAATTTCAGTAATGAATGGGGAAGAACTCTGAGTTCTCACACATTCCCATAGAATAAAAAAGTAGAGGGCACAAGTTTGGTGTAGCAATTAGGACACTGCCTGGGACACCTGCATCCTGTATCAGAGGGCCTGGGGAGGAGTCCTGGCTCCATTTCCGGTTCTAGTTTCCTGCTAATGCGCACACTGGGTGGCAGCAGGTGATGGCTCATTTACTTGCTTCCCTGCCACCTGCAAAGAAGTCTCAGGTTGAGTTCCCACTTCCTGCCTTCAACCTGGTCCAGTCCTAGAAGCTGCGGGCATTTGGGGAGTTAGAGATCACTCTTTTTGTCTCTTTCTCTCTCTGTAGCTGCCTCACAAATAATTTTGTAAAAGCAGAAGCAACAATCTAACAGGGAAGATAAATCCTGTTTTGGGTATCCGTGGGAGTATTTTTTTTATCATTTTTTATTTTGTGGGATTTTTTTGGTTAGATGTCTGGAAATAGAAATCCTCATTACAAGTTGTAGGATTGATAGAAATTATGTATGTTTTTATTTCTTTCTAGTAGTGTTCCAAAAACATCAAGCTACATCATGCTGAAAAATAAACAAATAATGAAGCTTATGGCATACCTGATTTTCTCAGGAGCAGGTGGGATTTTTGCTGTTTTGCCTTTTGTTGTTGTTGTCTTGCCTTTTGCTCTTTTGATTTTTTAAAAATCTTACTATTTATTTGAAAGGCAGATGGAGTCAGCACTGTGGTGTAGTAAGTTAAACCTCTACCTGCAGCACCAGCATCCCACATGGGCATGGATTCGTTTGTGTCCTGGCTGCTCCTCTTCTGATCCAGCTCTGTGCTAACGGCCTGGGAAAGCAGTGGAGAATGGCCCAAGTCCTTGAGCCCTGCACCCATGTGGGAGACCCTGAAGAAGCTCCTGGCTCCAGATCGGCCCAGCTCTGGCTTTTGTGGCCATTTCAGGAGTGAACCAGCAGATGGAAGATCTCTCTCTCTCTCTGTGTCTCTCCCTCTATCTGTAACTCTGCCTCTCAAATGAAGAAAGAAAGAAAGAAAGAAAGAAAGAAAGAAAGAAAGAAAGAAAGAAAGAAAGAAAGAAAGAAAGAAAGAGAGAGAGAGAGAGAAGGAAGGAAGGAAGGAAGGAAGGAAGGAAGGAAGGAAGGAAGGAAGCCAGCGCTGTGGCTCACTAGGCTAATCCTCTGCCTGTGGCGCTGGCACACTGGGTTCTAGTCCCGGTCGGGGCACCGGATTCTGTCCCAGTTGCTCCTCTTCCAGTCCAGCTCTCTGCTGTGGCCCGGGAAGGAAGAGGCAGAATGACAGAGACAGAGGGAGAGATCACACACACACACACACACACACACACACAGATCTTCCATCTGCTGGTTCATTCACTGGATATAGGCAACAGCCAGGGCTGGGCCAGGCCAAAGCCAGGATCTAGGAGCCAGGAACTCCATCTGGGTCTCCTATGTGGATAACAGGCATGCAAATCTTTGGGCCATATCTGCTGCCTCTCAGGATATACATTAGTAGGAAGCTGGATTGGAACCGGAGGTGGGACTCGAGCCCAGACACTCTAATATGGCATGTGGGCATCCCAAGTGGAGCATAACTTGCTGTGTCACAATTCCTGCCCCACCCTTTTGATTTTGGAACTTTTTATGGACATTAATGAGCACTTAGAAACCCAATCAGACAAATCTATGGAGTCATACCATTGCAGATCAAAGTCTCTGCAAGAGGCAGAACGGTCCCTAATTATTACTTACTATTGCTGCACAGCAATGCATTAAGTAAGATGAAAGAAAACAGAGCTGACTCAGTGATTTAATTTCTTGACTTGCAAGCCACTGTGAAAATAATATCAAAGCAAACCATCTTGCCTTTGTTCTCTCTGTCTGAGTTCAAATTACAAAAACTTCTGGGCAAGACTCTCAGATGAGCTTTTCATTGGTTAGCAAGGCCAGACACTGGCCTGCTTAGAGGAAAATCTGGGTTTTTTCTCTAAGTGTGGCAGAAAAGATTCAATGATACCCAAATTCAGAGAGTAATCAACTTAGACCTGGCTCTATCCAAGGGATCAGTAACAAATACCTTTCACTTGCACCATCTTGGCTATAGGTGTTATATCTTAATGTTAGTCGTCGCAAAGCACACCGGACACCGGAGTAAGGGAAAGGGTTTATTGGGGAACACCCTACAGACCGGAGTGAAGGGGCGGTGAAGGAAAAGAGAGGGAGACTGTAAGAGAGAGAGACAGAGGGGAGAAGAGCTAGCAAGGAGAGAAGAGAGAGCAGAGGAGAGAGGAGAGCAGAGCCAAGAGACCAGAGGAGGAGGCTAGAGAGAGGAACCGCGAGAGAACAGGAGAGAAGGGCCAAGAGAGCATGTGTTCAGGAACAGGCCCTTTTAAAACTTTGCCTGAGGGCGGGCAGGGAAGCAGGAGCAGCGAATCCCATTAGGATGGGGGTGGAGCCTGGCTCAGGTAGCTGGGCCATGTGGCCACCTGGCTACAACTGCGCCAGTTTCCTAACAATAGGCCTTAGCCCTTTATTTCTCAACACACATGTCAAGATGTTCAAAGAGGTGGGGACGTGCAGAAATTTTGAAGCAAATGGAAAATCAGTGCAAGATGATTGTGCCCTAGTTCAGCAGTGTTGTAACAATACCTCTCCCCTACTTACTCTCACAGGCGACTGTCCCTCCCTAGCCACTCGGCCCAGGTCTCCTCCACTGTACACACATCTGCTCCCCTTGGTCAGTCACTGGTCTGATGGGCTTGCGGCGGCTCTTTCCACTTGAGTTCCCCCACCCTTAGGGTTCCCTTCTCCATTAGGGACCAGAGTGCCTGGGGAGCCTTTCAGGTGTTTCATGTGGTTTGTGACCCACGGCATCTCCTATGCCCAGCAAGACAGGGCACCCTTGCTCACTTCAGCCAGACAGCCATGCTGGAATGCAGGCTTACTTTCGCCAAACCTTTTAAATCTAAAAAAACAAAAAACCTTACAGTCAAGAATTTGAAGAGGGCTGGTGCTGTGGCATAGTGGGCTAAGCCTCTACCTGCGGCACCAGCAGACTCTATGGGTGTCGGTTCGAGTCCTGGCTATTCCTCTTCCCATCCAGTTCTCTGCTCTGGCCTGGGAAAGCAGCGAAAGATGGATCAAGTCCTTGGACCCCTGCACCTGGGTGGAAGACCTAGCAGAAGCTCCAGGCTCTAGGCTCTGGGTGGGCCCAGCTCCAGCTGTTGCAGCCACCTGGAAAGGATGGAAGGCCTTTTTCTCTGTCTCTCCCTCTCTCTGTCTGTAACTCTACCTCGCAAATAAAACTAAATCAAATCTTAAAAAAAAAAAAAAAAGAATTTGAAAAGAGATTCCATTTTTAAATGATGGAATAATTATTTTAAGATTATTTGCAAAACACAGCTAGGCCAAGTGAAACAGCACTGGCAGGTCAGATTTCGTCCTTAGGCTGGCAACTTGCAACTCTTGAGAGGAGAATCACCCAAAACCCAAAAGCAGGCGGGAGAGGGATCATCCATAGCACCACAGGGAAACACATCTGGGATTGCTACATATTATGCCCTTATCAGATATTTGCCTCAGCATCTTACAGCCTTGTAGTGATCAAAACATGCAAATAACAATGCCTGTTTATTGCATATTCCCCATTTAAGCATCAAATTCATTCTCAACAGTTGTTTGTATCTTTCTATACTCAATTATTTTCCTAATTTCCCCATTAAGGTAAAAATGTTGACAGGTATTTCATTAGCAGTTAGTTGAGTATGTTGTAGTTTTGTGTAGCTCTGAGATCAGAGTTGTGAGAAAAATGTTACTGGTACAGAACGATACAGACAAGAGTTGAGTGTAGCCTACAAATGTCACAGACTGAAAGGGAGACATCCACATCTGTGAGGTCTGAGATACCACACTAGTTTCTTAGTGAAGGTATCTTTAATCTTCAGATGTTTTATTGCTAAAAGCAGAAATATTTTTAAAAAAAGACTAGGGACAAGCATTTGGTGCAGTGATTAAGATGCAGCTTGGTACCCCGCATTCCATATCTTGGTGTCTGGGTTTGAGCTCTGCTTCCAGTTCCAGCTTCCTGCCAATGCACAGTCTGGGAGGCAACAGGTGATGGCTCAAGTACTTTGAATCATGGCCACCTACATTTGAGACATAGACTGAATTCTGGGCTCCTGGCTTCAGCCTGGCCCGACCCCAGCTGTTGCAGGAATTTCAAACATGCGAGGAAGACAATGAAGTCACCTCATTCCAGAAGCTCAGGCCCTTCCCCATTAGGATTTTGGTCTCTATTATAATTCATTCCCAGATGAAATCGTGCATTAAGTTACAAGCAGGTATCATCGGTGAGTGAGGAAAAGACCACTCTCTTCTCCTGAGAAATAACTCACTTGGGCAACAGCTCGAGAACTCAGTACACGCGCGCCTATCTGCAGCTCATGGTTTATTTTTAGGGGATTAAAACTATTTGCAAGTCAAAGCAGAAACTGCCCTTTGGCTGCTCCCAACTTTCTTCAGCTCTGATGTAAGGGGCTCATCTTGGGTGATGGCCCTACAGGATGTTAGAAAAACCTCCCGTTCTATTTTGAGAAAAACAAAAAACTCAAAAAGTCTATTGTGGCAGTCGGCTCCAGGGCAATCCTCATGGATAAGGAAAACGGTGCTACAGAACAAGTCTTCCTTTTTGCATCACAAGTTCAAGTGGATTTGAAGTCTTACTGAAAGCTTCTTATACATTGGCTTTTTTTTTTTTTTTAAGATTTATTTATTTATTTATTTGAGAGTCAGAGTTACACAGAGACAGAGGAGAGGCAGAGAGAGAGAGAGAGGGAGAGAGAGAGAGGTCTTCCATCCACTGGTTTACTCCCCAACTGGCCACAACGGCGGGCTGCAGGGGCCCAAGGACTGGGGCCATCTTCCACTGCCTTCCCAGGCCATAGCAGAGAGCAGGATCAGAAGTGGAGCAGCCGGGACTCGAACTGGCACCCATATGGGATGCGGCACTGCAGGCGGCAGCTTTACCCACTTTGCCCCGTCCTGTACATTGTAATTGTTCCCTTTACACAGAATAAGGAACAGATCTGAGAAGTCTTCAATATTCACCCAGAAGTAGAGGTGAGAGGAGGTGGTGGCAAGTGACAAAAGAGAAGTTATTAAGCACAGAAATAGTAAGAAATGTGTAATAACAATCTGAACTGACATTAATTTTTTAAATCTTCATAGATATGGAACCAGCGTGTCAGAGCCAGTATCCCAAAGCACTGCGGAGAGAGAAGGGTGATGTTCTCGGGGGCTGAATAAAGCGGTGGCTTCTGTGGGCTTTAGCTCTGCCACCACAGAAAGTTCTCCACCAGACTCCATTCTTTGATTTAAATAAACATATTTTCTTAAATTAATGCAAATTGCCATAGAAAACACAGTTTCATGCTCTTTCTACTAGTATGACTATCCTAGGAAGCACTCAGATAGAAATTCTGGAGTCACTGCTGCATGTCAGGACATTCTTGTGCCCTGGTACGTAGCGTGTATTTGTACATGCGTAGAAAGAGGCCTGGGAGAATTCAGACTGAACGAATGGGTGGCAGTGGGGAAGGGAGTAGGTGGTGCAGAACCGGGGAGCAGTGAAAAGGGGTGTAGGAGAGGTCAGCAGTCATTCCCCACTATCTTCCCTTCTTTCTTTTACAGCAGTTATCCCCGGCCTCGATCCACACCCAAATCGCCAAGGACTATTTTAAAAATGCAGACACCCAGGCCCCACCCAGGAGTTTGATTTAAAGTGACACAAATAACTGTATCTTTCGTTTGTAAAAGTACCACATTGGGCCGGCGCCGCGGCTCAATAGGCTAATCCTCTGCCTGCGGCGCCGGCACCCCAGGTTCTAGTCCTGGTTGGGGCACCAGATTCTGTCCTGTTTGCTCCTCTTCCAGTCCAGCTCTCTGCTGTGGCCAGGGAGTGCAGTGGAGGATGCCCTGCACCCGCATGGGAGACCAAGAGAAGCACATGGCTCCTGGCTTCGGACCAGCACAGCACGCTGGCCATTGGGGGGTGAACCACCAATGGTAAAGGAAGACCTTTCTCTCTCTCTCACTGTCCACTCTGCCTGTCAAAAAAAAAAAAAAAAAAAAAGTACTACATTCACTTGTAACAAGTGAATCTTCATACCATATTTTTCAAGTAATACGGCTAATCTAAATTGGGTTTGAAATCTTGATTGCATTTAACTTGGCCAAATTTGCTTTTTCTCATGCTTGTAAACAAGCTATAAGGAAAATGAACTTTAAATAGAATTTTAGGTATAAGCATTTAGCTTCACAGTTAAGAAACTTGCATCCTGTATCAGAGAGTGCACCACCTCTGACTCCACCTTCCACCCATAGAGACTCTAGGAGACAGTAGTAATGACTCAAGAAATTGGATTCCTGCCACCCATATGAAAGATGTGGATGGAGTTCCCAGCTTTGGTCTGGCCCAGCTCGGGTTGCTGTGGGCATTTGGGAAGTGAACCAGCACATGGGAGTGCCCTCTCTCTCTATTTGCCTCTCTCTCTCTCTCTCTGCTTTTCAAATAAATAAATTTTTTAAAATGACTGGGGTTTTATATTTTTACATTCTTCAGTATTGTTAATGTAAAATTTTAATTTATATTTACTTATAATAAAATAATCTATGTCCCAACCAGAGAATTTCATTCCTTTAAAAGTTACCATATATGACCCAAGTTTGGGAAACTGTTTTTGAGGGAGATTCCTCCAAATTAAACAACCAAATGGGATCTTGGAGTAAGTACTACCTTAGGGTCATGCAAGGGTAGGGTCGTGACAATCCTACTCAATGCTCCAGTGCCCTTGAGCAAGCCCCTCCCCTTTCTCAGGCTCTTTCCTAGCAGGTTAGAGTGTTGGATGCTGATGTGCACAACACATTTCTACCCTGGCCTTCTGGGAGTTGGAGTTTTAAAAAGTGGGATGAATTCCAAAATGTTTGTGGAAGAAAAATCCAGAAGTGCAGGTGTCACATTGCCCTCTTCTGGACCTTTGCGGCATCCACATTATCAAACAGACACACGTAACCATGCTGAAAAACAAATTTGGCCAAGTTAAATGCAATCAAGATTTCAAACTCAATTTAGATTAGCAGTATTACTTGAAAAATATGGTATGAAGATTCACTTGTTACAAGTGAATGTGGTACTTTTTTTTTTTTTTTTTTGACAGCTCAGTGTTCTATTCCCTTCACAAACAATTTACAGAATTGGATTTGAACGTACTCCAACAGAAGCGTTAGAAGACAACTGGGATGGCAATGAGTTTTAAAGAAGTAGGCGTTGATGTGGAAGACTGGACTCAGGAGAGTTTAACACTTTCATCTCCCTCTACTCCTTCAATATAAGAAATACTGTCAGCTGCCCTTTATCAAGTGCAAATTCTGTATTTTTGTCTAACAAACTCTTTTAAGAGCCTCCCCCAGCCACTCTTCCAGCCAGGCATGGAATTTCTGTGTTCTGAAGGCACTCACTTATTCCCACAACGTTGTTTCTTTCCCTCTGTGCCCACGCCTTCCCGTCCTGTGAAGATGGCTCCTGTCTCATTTCCTTCTAAAAGCCTTCTCGGACTACTCCAGTCCACTGTCTCGCCTCCCTCTAGAACAAGTGGCACCAGAGCCCCGGGATCCCACAATCTGGATGCTCTCTAATTCATCTGTGGGAGTGAAGCCTCCTTACAAGCTGTCCTTCCTCCACCCTCCCAGTGCCCCACCCAGCCCTCCCGGCCACTGAGAACGGGACAGCTCAGACACTGACGTCATCGTTTCCCGTGTCCGACACCTGGGTTTTCCTCGGAAGTTCCCGGTACTTTGGAGAGTAATCTCTCGTGTTTACTTTTTTTCCTCAAAGAAACTTTCTTTTAAGGAATACAAACTTCATGCACTTCACAAGTACAACTTCAGGAATAGAGTGATTCTTCCCACCACACCCGCCCTCCCACCCACACTCCCACCCTTCCTCCTCCTCCCTCTCCCATTCCCAGCCCCATTCTCCATTAAGATCCATTTTCCATTAACTTTATACACAGAAGACCAACTCTATGCTAAGTAAAGAGTTCAACAATTTGCATACAAAAAACCGTTCCTCAACTGTTGAGATAAGGGCTGTTCAAAGTTATTACATCTTGAAGTTAATTTACTTCATTTTCTTTTAAAACTAAATTAACTTTAAAGAAGCACCCAAGAATGATTCTTTTGCAAACACTTAGACATAACTGTAACTATGAGACATAAGAATATCTTCCACTTAATACATCAAATGAAATTAAGTCCTTGAGAATGAAGTGTATTGTTAATTAAAAAAGCACCTAAGAAAACAAGCAATGGAGTGGAACACTTAGGCATAACTAAAACATATGAGACATAAGAATATCCTCTACTTAATACACTACAACAAAATAAATCTTTAAGAACAAGTTTTACTGTTAACTCTCATAATACAACTCTTTGAGGACAGAGGTCCTGCATGGGAAGTTAGTGCACAGTGACCCCTGTTGTTAATTTATCTTGTGTTTACTTTTAAAGTTAAGAGAACCAAGCTTCTGATTCTCTCCCCCAGATTTGTTCCTCTCAATTTCCTCTATCTTGGTAAATGGCAACGCATCCTTCAGGCTGAAGCCAAAAAATTCAACTCCTCTTTTCATACCTCATGTTTAATCTGTCAGCAAATCCCAATGCTCTTCCTTCAAAATGTGTCCAGAACATACTCACTTTCCATCAGACAAGCCCCACCAGGTTAACAGGGAGTTATAGCTACAGCCTCTGTAGGTGGTCTCAGAGCTTCTGTCCTGGCCTGCCTACTCGCTCACTGCTAACAGGGTCAGCTTCAAACCAAGCATCCAGAAAGATCCTTCTAAAAGCTGTCATGGCATGTCACTTCTCTACTGACCGCCCTTTGACGGCTTCCCATCTCGCTCACCGGAAGTTAACACCCTAAAATGGCCCTGTGCAAAGTGGCTCACTTCCTGTCAGAGGCCATCTCCTCCAATGCCTCCTTACTCCCCACACTGGACAAGCCACGCATCTCCTCCTGATGCTTCCATGAAGACACCAAGTATGCGCCTAACTTCTGCAAACTCCTACTGACTTCTTAAAGCTCATTTCAGAGGCACATCTTTCAGGAATCTTTGCCAACCCCTCCACCATAAATCAGATAGAGTTCTCTTTTATATTTCATCACCTCTGGCTGGCATTGTGACTTTTCTCCACCACTTCATAAAGTTATAATTTATATATAGGCTGTCTTTCTCATCAGATTGTAAACTTCTTAAGAGTAGGGATCATGTTAGACTTATGCAGACTATATTGCCAGGGGCTATTGTAATTAAGAAAGTATGTAAGAAGAGACAAATAAATCAATAGATCAGAATGGAGTCTAGAAATTAACTCAAATATATACAGTCTAGTTGATTTTCCATCAAGTCATCAAGTCAATTCAATGAAGAAAATTAAGTCTTCTTTAACAAATGGTGCTGAATCGAGTAGATATCTGTATGAATAAAAACTGAACCTCGATCTTTGTCTTACACCATACAAAAAATTAATTTGAGACAGATTATAGACTTAAACATAAAACTCGGGCTGCTATATTGGCATAGCAGGTAAAGTCACTGCCTGGATTGCTGGCATACCATATGGGCGCTGGCTTGTGTCCTGGTGCTCCACTTCTGATCCAGCTCCCTGCTAGTGGCCTAGGAGAAGCAGTGAAAAATGGTCCAAGTGTTTGGGCTCCTGCCACCCAAGTGGGAGACCTGGATGAAGCTCCTAGTTCCTGGCTTCCACTTGGCCCAGTCCTGGCCATTGTGGCCATTTGGGGAGTGGACCAGCAGATGGAAGATCTCTGTTTCTCCTCTCTCTCTGTACTTCTGCTTTTAAAAAAGATTTATTTATTTATTTGAAAGTCAGAGTTACACAGAGAAAAGGAAAGGCAGAGAGAGAGAAGTCTTCCATCCACTGGTTCACTCCCTAATTGGCCGCAACAGCCAGGAGCCAGGAGCTTCCTCCAGGTCTTCCATGCAGGTGCAAGGACCCAAGAACTTGGGCCATCTTCCATTGCTTTCCCAGGTCATAGCAGAGAGCTGGATTGGAAGTGGAGCAGCCAGGGCTTGAACCGGTGCCCATATGGGATGCCGGCACGGCAGGCGGCAGCTTTACCCGCTACACCACAGCACTGGGCCCAATAAATAAATCTTTTTTTTTTTTTTTTTTTTTTTTTGACAGGCAGAGTGGACAGTGAGAGAGAGAGAGAGAGACAGAGAGAAAGGTTTTCTTTTTCCATTGGTTCATCCTCCAATGGCCACCGCGGCCGGCGCACCGCGCTGATCCGATGGCAGGAGCCAGGTGCTTCTCCTGGTCTCCCATGGGGTGCAGGGCCCAAGCACTTGGGCCATCCTCCACTGCACTCCTGGGCCACAGCAGAGAGCTGGACTGGAAGAGGAGCAACCAGGACAGAATCTAGCGCCCTGACAGGGACTAGAACCTGGGGTGCCGGCGCTGCAGGCGGAACATTAGCCTATGGTGCCGGCCCCAATAAATAAATCTTAAAAAACAAACAAACAAACAAACAAAAAAAACCACACACATAAACCCAAGGTGAAATTTCTAAAAGTATATGTTGGGGAATATCTTTAGGAACTTGAAGTAGGTCAAAGTTTGGGGGCTACATTAAAAAGTACAAGCCATAAAAGGGGAAAAAAAGGCTGGCATTGTGACAAAGTGGGTTAAGCTGCTACCTGCGACCCTGGATCCTATATCTGCGGAGTGCCAGTTTGGGTCTCAGCTACTCTGCTTTGGATCCAGGTCCTTGCCAATGTGCCCTGGAAAACAGTGGAAAACGGCCCAAGTACTTGGACTCCTGAACACTCCTGGGAGACCTGGATGGAGTTCCAGCCCCGACCATTGCAGCCATTTGGGACATGAAACAACAGATGGAAGATCTCTTTCTCTCCATCTTTGCCCCCTCTCTGTCACTCTGCCTTTCAAATAAATAAAGTAAATCCTTGAAAAGAAAAAAAGAGAAAAGAATGAGTTTGAATTTATCAGAATTAGAAATTTCTGGGTACCAAAAGATAAGACTAACAAAACCAATAGATAAATCACAGACTAGACTGTATACTCAGCACCCTAAACAATAGGTGACAAGCAGTAAGTGCACAATTAAATGTTGATCAACAGTATAAAAGACTCAGCTTTTTTCCATCACAACACACAGCTATTCTAATGGATCTGGCCAGCTGGGGTAGCAACATCCTGTGATTGTTCAATGGGCACTGCTAGTTAGAGCGGAAATCAATTGTATTGGAGAAGGGAAAGGTATCAAGGTTAATTAATAGTAATAAAATGCGTTAAGCCTGCAAATTCAGGAGAATGTGAATAGGTCACCAGGACCTTTAGAGAATGAAATGAAATAAGGAGTGGGTAACTGTAAGACATTCACATGAGTCTGTAAGCTAGAAACACAGGTGGAATTTTGCCAGATGGACCAGAAGGTGTATGCCTCATTTTTGGTTACCTCATGCTATAGTCTGAGTGATTTGGCTCCCAGACTCAAACACATGCAGATGTTTAAACCCCAAAATCATAAGTTAATGGTATGAAGAGGATGGATATTTAACCCAGTTCTGATGCGTAGAAGGTAGGTCTGGTGGGAGGTGCTTAGGTCATTGGAGGTGTGCCCGCAGGAAGTAATTCAAAGGGTTGGTTGTAAAGACTGAGTGAGGTCCAGGTGCTCTCTTCTTCCTGCCTCCCTTTGTGAGCCTTCCTCCACGCTCTCAGCCATGGGCCATCCACCACCCACATTAGATGCCAAACCAATGGGTCTACCTGATCTTGGACTTGAACTTCCAAACCTGTCGCTCCCCCTCTTCGTGGAGGAACGACACAGGACCCTGCGCTGTTCTTCTGTCTGCTTGGCCCTCCCCGGGTTTGCTGCTGGTTCTTCCCGGGTTGGCTACCGACCCTTCCACCTCCGTGGAAGGGCGGTTCCCCCTGCCACTTTCCCCACTTCCGCGGGGGAGCGGCACACCGCCGGCCGGCTCTCTCGGGGGCTGCACAGGTGTTCCCTCAGATGTTCCCTGTTGCATGTTGTCTCTCTCCTCCTTTATAGTCCTCTTCCACCAATCCCAACTCTGCTACCCACACACCGAGTACGCTGCTCTCCTCCAATCAGGAGCAGGTCCTGCTGTTTATTGGTTGAACTGGAGGCAGCTGTGTAGAAGCTGATACCTCCTCTCCCAGCGCCATATTGTGGGAGAGCAGATGCATAGAATAAGTCTTAATTCCAGTAACTTAGTCTAGTCCAAGTTGCTCCCAGTTGCTCCCCACACAAACCTGTGCTAAAAATACCTTTTCTCTTCATAAAGTCTGCTTCTCCCAGGTATTTTGTTATACTAACACAAATCTGAGCAATACAACTCAGTAATATTAATAATTTCACAATGAGAAAAAGTCCACATCTAAGTGTTCTCTAGCAGATGAGGAGAACCAACATGTGACCTACCTGGATTTTAAGAGGAGTTGGGAGGAGTTTAATCACAGAGAAAGGAGGGAGTCAGAAGGGGAAAATTTATTTAGGTAAAAAGGATTAAATTGGTCCTACATACTTGGATGTGGCATAAACTACGACTGATCATGCATCTTGGTTTGTCTAAGACTATCCAAGTGTTTTCCAAAGGAATTCATATTATCTCCTTTACTCACAGAGCTGTCTCGTTGGTGTGATGACAATGTGGTCACCCTGCTTATGTGTCTTGTTCCTTTCTCTCATTTTTGATAAAGCAAGAATAAACAGCTATGTAGTTGCTGGTCCAATGCACTGCATCATCTGTTGGCGTCACTCCCTGGAAGGATCCTCAAGCCACGTAAGAGGGCTTCTTGTTCCTGATGAAATGACCAGTTTAGGATTGGGCTGAGATTGGAGCAACCGACAGGCTACTGTTTGGTTTGTTTTTGCTGATCCTTCGCGTGGCCAGATGATCTGAGCAGCGGGAGTACAGTGGTGAGTCTTCAATGTAATTATTTTGAACTAATGTAGCTCTTCTTTGCCCCTAAGCCATTATTATTTTAAGCCATATGCTCTTTCCAAGACATAGAAACTGAGGAATGGAATAATTCAGTTAAATGATTTCTCTGGGATATTTCAATGTGAAGAATCTAGAGGAGACTTTTTTTTTTTTAAGATTTTTATATTTATTTGAAAGTCTGAGTTAAGGTGGGGGAGTGAAAGAGGGACATTTTTCATCTGCTGGTTTACTATCCAAATGGCTACAACAGGGCTGGGGCTGGGCCAGGCAGAAGCCAGGAGCTTCTTCCAGGTCTCCCACATGGGTGGCAGGAGCCCAAGTACCTGGGCCATTTTCTGCTGCTTAGCCTTGGTCATTAGCAAGGAGCTGGATAGGAAGGGGGGCAGCCTGGACTGAAACCGGCACCCACATGGCATGCTGACATTACAGGCGGCTGCTTAACCCACTACACCACAACACTGACCTCTAGAGGAGACTTTTATTTATGATCAATTTATTTTCATTTCATCATCACTGTCACAATTTTTTTTTTAAATTTTAAAATTTATTTGACAGATAGAATTAGACAGTGAGAGAGAGACAGAGAGAAAGGTCTTCTTTCCGTTGGTTCATTCCCCTAATGGCCGTTATGGCCAGAGCTATGCCGATCTGAAGCCAGGAGCCAGGTGCTTCTTCCTGGTCTCCCACGCGGGTGCAGGCGCCCAAGCACTTGGGCCATCCTCCACTGCCTTCCCGGGCCACAGCAGAGAGCTAGACTGGAAGAGGAGCAACCGGGACTAGAACCCGGTGCCCATATGGGATGCTGGTGCTGCAGGAGGAGGATTAACCAAGTGAGCCACGGCACCGGCCCATACATTCATTTAACAGATATTTATTAGGGAGCGGCATTATGGAAGATATCTCTCTCTCTCTCTCTCTAACTCTGCCTTTAAAATAAATAAATAAATATTTTTAAAAATGTATTAATCATTTATTGGAGTGTGCACTGTACCTAGTGATTAAGATGTCTATTAAGAAACTCATATCCGGGGCTGGCCTTCTCAGTTTCTCTCTCTCCCTCTATCTCTCTCTGTCTCTGTGTGTGTGTGATCATCTGTCTCTCAAATAAATACATTAAAAGGGCAAATGTTAAAAAAGAACTATGTACTATTAACTCCATCTTCCAATAATGACTTTATGTAAGACTCAATGTCCTCTACGTATGTGAGTGTGTGGTTTAAAATAGACATCTGGCTGCTGAGGTAAGTCAGATGTGAATGTCCAATGTTCAAAAGACATTCTATGCTTCTTCTAAGAAAAATGACCTGTAGTTCTTCAATAAGACAGATCTTAACTGCATAAGCAAATTGTACTTCAGGGGCCAAGCAATGGAAATAGGTTATGAAACATTTTAGTGGGGTGGGCTCAAGTGGAGACAGAGTGTAGGTTCTTACATTCAGTGATGAAAATAATCTACTAAAACTTTCTACTGAATCTTTCTATAGATTTTTCCTAAGCCTCAAAAACAATCTTTCTTGATGCTGCTGTTTTACATGAGAAAACTGACTGGAAAGAGTCTCTAATTAGTGTTTTTAAGGGCTCATACATTTATATTAGAAGCATCACTGTTGGTGCCTTTGATTCTAGTCCATTGATCCGCCCAAGCTTTGGCATCTCAGCAGGAACACATTCACATCACCCTAATTTGAAAGAAAAGCAACTGCTTTCCTGCCCTCTGAATTTTCCACACAGTGGCCCAAAGGTTTCCCATCTTTCATATTTTCCTCTCTGTTCTGGAAACCTCTGAAATGGAGCCGATTTTTCCAAGGTAGAAAATAACTCTTTGCTTCAATAATTGTTTAACAAAGGGAGACAAACCTACATAAGAGAGTTGTTGGTTCGTAGGGGTTCAAGCTGTATTATACATACTCACACAACTACAACGCTGTCTAGAGGCCAGCAGTCACAGCAGACAAGCCACAGCCTGTGATGCTGGCATCCCATATGAGTACCAGTTCAAGTCCTGGCTGCTCCACTTCTGATCCAGCTCCCTGCTAATGCGCCTGTGAAACCAGTGGAAGTGTTTGGAGCCCTGCACTCACGTGGGAGACCGGATGGAGTTCTGGGCTCCTGGTTTCAGCCTGGCCCAAGCCTGGCTGATGCAGCCATCTGGGAATAGAACCAGCAGATAGAGGATTGATCTCTCTCTCCCTATCGTTCCCTCTCTTTGTAACTCTGCCTTTCAAATAAATAAATAAATCTTTAAAAATAACTAAAGGAATTAAAGTGCTATACTGGAAAACATTCACTTAATGGAAACCACCCAGCAGGCTGCCCCAAAATCCTCTTCCTACTACTGTGACCATGTTCTTGAATTAAATATAACCTTCTGATCCCCATCATTCTCGTTTCCTTTCTGCCTTTCACATCTCTGCCTACATCTTCCATTCCAGCTCACCTGCAGATTTCTCGGCTCTAAGATTTTGTCTTGGCCCAAACTGTCCAAGATGGCTAGGGCTCTTCTCCTCCCACGCCTCACTTTAAGGATTAAGGGACAAAGGCCAGAGAGGGTACAGGACTTCATGATTAGCAGAATTCTTTGCCCTTGCTCATCTCTTCCAAAAGGCCTTCATGCATTAAGTACCCGCATTTCCTTATCTTGCTGCTCAAGCTCCAATACCTTTGTCAATTGCACGATGAAAGGTATAGAGTGCACTGCTCTCAAGAGATCACATTTAACTCTAGCCGAGCAACCTGGGTGGAAAGGCAGCCCCTCATCTCATGGCCATCGTGTCTGATTTCTTGGCAGCTTCAGCTTTTCTTTCTTGTGCTGTCATGACCCATAGTTCAGGATTCGTGGGTGGCTCGCTCGGGAGCTGCTGACTCAGTTCCCAAGGAGGACGTTCCCTCAATTTATTTGGCCCATATGAAACAGAAACAGCACCTCTGCATTTTTAAATGCTACTCAGAAAAGAAAGTGCAAACAAAAGGTATTTGCATTTCTTTATAGGTTTAAACCTATAGGGTTCCAGGATCAAAAGAGTAACTTTTTAAAAACTCAAACAGGGGCCCATGCCGTGGCTCAGTAGGTTAATCCTCTGCCTTGTGGTGCTGGCATCCCATATGGGTGCCGGGTTCTAGTCCTGGCTGCTCCTCTTCCTGTCCAGCTCTCTGCTGTGGCCCGGGAGTGCAGTGGAAGATGGCTCAAGTGCTTGGGCCCTGCACCCGCATGGGAGACCAGGAGGAAGCACCTGGCTCCTGGCTTTGGATCAGCGTAGCGCGCCGGCCGCAGCAGCCATTTTGGGGGTGAACCAACGGAGGGAAGACCTTTCTTTTCTCCCTGTCTCTCTCTCTCTCTACCTATAACTCTACCTGTCAAATTAAAAAAAAAAACTCAAATAAATATGTATTTTTATAGGAAACAGAACGATCTCTAGGAAGCCAGGAAATTCATAAATCACATAGGTACAGTCATCTGGACCTTATGTAAGAAAATATGTCAAAACCAAACTGATCGTAAATCTGAAGCAAATCAAGTAAATAATGACATAAATCTCTTAAAGAACATGAGGGACCGACCCTGTGGTGCAACGAGTTAAAGCCCCAGCCTGCAGTGCTGGCATCCCATATGGGCACCAGTTCAAGTCCTGGCTGCTCCACTTCCAATCCAGCTCCCTGCTAATATTCCTGGGGAAACAGCAGAGGATGGCTCAAGTCCTTGAGCCCCTGCACCCGCATGGGAGACCTGGAAGAAGCTCCTGGCTCCTGACTTTGGATCGGCTCAGCTCCGGCTGTTAAGGCCATTTGGGGAGTGAACCAGCAGATGGAAGACCTCTCTGTCTATCTCTACCTCTTTCTGTAACTCTATCAAATAAATAAAATAAATATTAAAAAAAAAAAAAACTTACGTAAATCATGAAGTTGAAAATCACACCAGCCTACCTGGCTTGGAAAAGCAAAATAAACTGTCCTCTAGAAGGCGAGGATGGGAGTGGTTGTTTGGCACAGCAGTTAAGACATTGCTGCTTGGGAAGCCAGCAATTCATACCACAAAGTTGGATTCACGTCCCAGCTCCACTTCCCATTCCAGATTCCTGCTAATGAGCATCCTGGAAGGCAGCAAGTAATGGCTCAAGGACTTTGGTCCTTGCCACTCATGTGGGAGACTGAATTCTGGGCTCCTGGCTTCAGGCTGACCCAAGTTCTGGTTGCTGGGGGCATCTGGGAAGTCAGTCAGCGGAAGGAAGATCTGTCTGTGTCTCCCTTTGTGTCTCAGCCTTTCAAATGAAATAAAAATAGATTGTTTTAAAAAAAAAAAAAAGCTGAAAGAGAAAAAGAGCCTTCCAGCGTCTGGCCACTTCTTTGCTATTCTAAGAGCTTTTGGGCCCAGGCGGCTGCTCAGAGGGCCTATGAGACTGAGGAAGATAAAGGCAAATGTAATTAGAGCCGCTTTCTTCCCTAGAGCGGGAACTGATTTGGGGCTGATTGAAGAAGTGATTACACAATAATGGAGAGGCATTTTAAGAGTTGCCCACCAGGGAGCCAGAGGGCTTTCAGAGCCAATTCTGAGAATTACACACTGTTCCATGGTGCTTGCTAATTGACCCAGTATTTCTGGCTGGAAAAAAAAAAGGTCTCCCCAAGGAGGCGAGTTAAAGTAGATAATGAGGATTTCTCGTCTCTCAGGGCAGCTTCTCTAGAGCAGGGCTTCTACTCTGCAGGTCAGACATTATTTAACTGCAGGGAACAGCAAGGAGACCACAGACTGACCAAGGAGATTCCGAACTCTGCTGTGATTCTCCGCTCAGATCTACCTCCCAGTCCCCCGCCCCTGCCCCGGGCTACTTTAGCTTGAGCAGTAGGAATGATTGGTGATTGTGAAGATAAAGGGTTCGTAGTGAAAACAACAGTGAGGTCCATGAAATGGGCACATTTCTGAGAGTTTCATGATAGCAGTAGCTCATTCCACTGACATGGAGCTCTCCCCATCGGTAAGGAAAGATACAGTGCGTGCACCATGCAGGAAAAAGCTGCAGGTGTGAGCGCCCAGCCGCCAGCAGGGCAGGGCTGGGGGAATACAACTGGGGTGGAGGTGGAGAATTCAGGCAACACTGACATTTTTCAGTGTTTGCCTCTGTGTATGCTTTTGTTGTTTTGGCTACTTGTCACGACACAGGGGATTTTCTTGGCTGAAGACATTTATCTTTCCTGCTGTCAACTGGGGAATGTGGCCTGTCTCCGATAACTATGTTTATGACTGGGTCTCATTCTTGATACAAAAACCTGGTCCATTTGCCTGAAATGATTGAGCCCCGCTCTCCCACACTGAGATTTTACAAAAGTTTGAATCCAGAAATATGAGGACTTGGAAAGAACTGATATTGGGTGTCCTATAAGCCGTTGGGATGGTGACAGTTAACCAATTAATTATAGAATACAACCCGAGGCAAAGGTGGGAGCTCCAACACTGATGATGAAAACCACCTGCCGTGAGAATAGATGCCAAATGTAGAAACGACAAGCAGTGCAAGTCCAAGAGCCAAGTGCCCTGTCATCCAAGGCACTTTTGGGTGCCTGTGCGGTACTCTGGGCCTACGGGAGCGTGGAGAAGGAGATGAGGTTACAAGTCAGAAGATGTCTGGTAGACTTGACATTTGTCTTTGCTTCTTTTGAAAATTAGGGCTGAATGAATCCTGAAAGAAAACAGTGTAGTGAATGCCAGCCCAAAATCAGGGAGAAAATGCACTCATCCACAGTGCCCTTGATGCCCCAGAACATCCAGGACAACCCCAGGGAAGTATTTAGCTGCTGCCTAGGGCCTCCTTCCCAGATGGGGAAATTTGGGGTCTAGGGGTGGTGGGTTAATCGTTTGCCACAATGGGATAAAGCTATGTCTCCACCAGGCTGCCTCCTCTCCTTTGTCTCAGAGCCACAGTCCCAGAGTGAGCAGGGGGACCAGGTCACCTGTGCTTGGAGAAGCCACCATAAAAGAGAGAGGATAAAAGAATGGGGACCCTGCTGAGCCTCCTGTCCTGAGCCATGGTTGAGTCATGAGCCTCATGACAGAGATGAGCTGAAGCTGTGGGTATGTTGCAGGCTGAATCTGGTCCCAAGGATTTTAAAGGCTGTGGAAGGGTTTATTTTGGGCCCTTAGATGAGGGCATTTAAAAATACTCATTGGAGCCTGGACGCAGTGCAAAAGGATGGAGGGATTCTGCAGTGGGAACAGATGCTGGGGGCATGCCTGCCAAGTGTGGGAATAGTAAGTCTGAAGGCTGTGCATCCTGTCAATCAAGTGAGAAATCTGGTTGCTCTCCCAGGCTTCTCTCCTGCCGATCTTCCCACTTCTATACTGCCTGATGCTCTCGCAAACATACTGGCTCTACACCAGGCAGGACTGCATGCTACATTGGATAGGGACGCACCAGCACACTAGGGAATCAAGGAGGCAGAAATGTAAGTGTTAAAATATTTTGCCTGGGTGTATGTTTTTATTTTTTTATTTAATGAATGCATTTTTACATAGATACAACTTTAAGAATATAGTAGTTCTTTCCCCCATGCCCCACACCCCGCTCCCATCCCACTTCCCATTCCCTCTCCCATCTCCTTCTTCATTATGGATCATTTTTAGTATGACTTTATATACAGAGAACCAACTCTATGCTAATCATAGAGTTCCACAATTTGCCCCCACGCCCACACACAACATATAGAGTTCAGTTTGGGGAGAGAATTTGCAGTCGATTCTCATATTGCAATTCAGTAGGGACAGAGGTCCTACCTGGGGAGCAAGTGCGCAGTGACTATTGTTGTTCCCTTAACAATTAACACTCTTATTTATGATGTCAGTGATCACCCGAGGCTCTTGTCGTGGGCTGCAAGGCTATGGAAGCCTTTTGTGATCGTAGACTCTATCGGCATTTGGACACGGCCATAAGCGAAGTGGATGTTCTCTCTCTTCAGAGAAGAGTGTCTCCTTCTTTGATGACCCTTCCTTTCCTCTGAGGTCTCCCAGAGATCCTCTGTTTAGGATTTTTTTTTCCAGGGCCTTGTCTTTCCATGCCTGAAATGCTCTTGCAGGCCTTTCAGCCCGACCAGGAAGCCTTATGGGTGGATTCTGAGGTCAGAGTGTTATTTACTGCGAAAGTCATTCTACGAGTCTGCTATGTGGACTGCTTCCTATGTTGGTCCCTCCTTCCTTTTTTAATTCTATTATTTTTACCAGATACTTGATGTTATTTATATCATCCCTTTTAAACTTAGACCAGTCTATCTGTTGCCTTTAACATTTAATATGATCATTGTAACAGTGAAGACGGTGTTTATACCACCGATTCTTATGGGTTTGGAGCCCCATGACTAGTTCTTAGGCTGCACCCTGAGAGGTGAGTCTGTGTGCCTGTGTGCAGAACTAGACGGCTTTACAGTTTTACACTACCTCCCCCATCTCTTATTCCCTCCCTTGTTTTTAACTGGGATCTTTTTCCAATTGCCTTAAAATACATATAATTAACTCTGTGTTACATAGAGACTTTAGCATATAGTATAAAGTAGAGAGATGAGAGAGAAAGAAAGAAAACAGAGTAAAAAACTGACAAAACAAACAAACTAAAGGATATATATAATAAAAAAGTAACAATGGTTAACTGTCTCTCGACAATCAGGTCAAGGATTCTTGAAGACATTGGTTCTAAAAGTGACTATTTTGCTTCTATAGCTTTCTTGATGTATGTTTTTAAATGCACCTAAGTAATCATCATGAGAGAAGTTACTTTACTTACATTTATTTTAGGATTAGTTTTGCTTCAGTTTCATTTCAAATTGCCTGTAGGGCATGATGGCTTCTAAGAAATAGAGCTGGTCCCAACAGCCGGAGCTGGGCCAGGGCAGAAGCCAGAAGTTGGAAAGTCAGTCCAGGTTTCCCATGTGGGTGGTAGGAATTAATCATCTGAGCCATTAACTCCCAGTGTCTGCATTAGCAGGAAGCTGGAGGCAGGAGCCAGAGCTGGGTATTGAACCCAGGTCCTCTGTATGATTCACAGGCATCTTACTCACAAGACTAAATGCTCACTCTCTCCTAATCCCACCCTGTGCCTAGTTGCAGGAAACAGGCTCCTCACAGGCCTTCCCGCTTCCTGTCTTGCCCAGCTCACCTTTGTTCTCCAGGAAACCATCTATGCAGTTATTTCAAAATGCAAACTTTTTTTTTAAAAGATGTATTTATTTGAAAGTCAGAGGTACAGAGAGAGAGAGAGAGAAGAGACAGAGATCTTCCATCTGTTGGTTCACTCTCCAAATGGCTGCAATGGCTGGGCCTGGGCCGATCTGAAGTCAAGATCTCTCCCTCTCTCTGTAACTCTGCCTCTCAAATAAATAAATAAATAAATAAATAAAAATTTAAAAAATCTATCTGTAAGACAACACTCGATCTCCATCGTGTGGTCTAGCAAGCTCTTCAGGATGTACTTCCTGATTTTATCTCTGACCTCATTTCTCCTTTGGCCTGCTGCCACCTGTCTGCCTTCCATGTACCCTATTTTTGAAGCGCATCAAAGTACTTGAGGCCCCAGCAACACGCGTACAGTTTCATGCTTCAGTGCCTTTGTAGGCGGGATTCCCTACGCGGACTACTCTCCTCACACCATTCCCCACGAACCACCAAGCTCTATCCCTCTAGGAAGCCTTCTGGACGCCCTCATGTTTGTGATGTCCCTGGAGTCTTTCGCGCTCCCCTCTGCTGACAATTATTTCTCCCCGGCACAGTCATTTGCGTGCACTTCTCTGACCCTCTAGATGACGACAGTAGCAAGGGCAGTGATGTTCTGTTTGTCTCTGTCTCTAAACAGCGCCTGGAACATGCTAGTTCCTCAATACATATTTATGGAATGGACAAATAAATGAATTTAAATAGGTTGTATTTTGTTGCTAAGCACAAAAATCACTTTTAAGTTCTTATTTTATGAGATCAATTTTACTTCATTTTCTTAACTATCTAATGATTGAAATTCTGCCAGTTATTCAAACCCAAGCTCTGATTCTTCCTTCTCCTTCCCTCCCCTCCTGTCTCTTCTCTTCCTGATACCCCAGCATCCAACATCTTCAAATCCTGACTGATGTTTGAGTGACTTGGGTACAACCTGGACTGACTTTCCAACTTCTGGCTTCTGCCCTGGCCCAGTTCCGGCTGTTGCGACCAGCTCTATTTCTTAGAAGCCATCATGCCCTACAGGCAATTTGAAATGAAACTGAAGCAAAACTAATCCTAAAATAAATGTGAGTAAAGTAACTTCTTTCATGATGATTACTTAGGTGCATTTAAAAATATACATACACGGGTACACTGTTGTCCCGTGAATTTTTTTTTTTTTTTGACAGGCAGAGTGGACAGTGAGAGAGAGATACAGAGAGAAAGGTCTTCCTTTGCCGTTGGTTCACCCTCCAATGGCTGCCACTGCCTACGCGCTGCGGCCGGTGCACCGCACTGATCCGATGGCAGGAGCCAGGTACTTCTCCTGGTCTCCCATGGGGTGCAGGGCCCAAGCACTTGGGCCATCCTCCACTGCACTCCCAGGCCACATCAGAGAGCTGGCCTGGAAGAGGGGCAACTGGGACAGAATCCGGCGCCCCACCCGGGACTAGAACCTGGTGTGCTGGCGCCGCTAGGTGGAGGATTAGCCTATTGAGCCACGGTGCTGGCTGTCCTGTGAAATGTTGTGGGGCAGTTCCTCAACCTTACTCATTTCAGGATTCCAGTACAGAGGAACAGGAGTCCGTACATGAGAGCTGAATGGATTTAAATTGTACAGATCTTTTTAAAAGTAGCCTGGAAGCCAGAAGATACAAAAATAGATAGTTCTCTTTTTTGGCTCAAAAAAAAAAAAAGAAAGAAAAAGAAAAACCCTACCAAAAACAACTGTTGTATTATAAAAAAGGCAAATTTTAAAAAAACAGCCAATTAAAAAAAACATGTCGAACCTTTTCTCCTGAAACAAAGGCAGGTTTGTTACAAGTGTCCCCCGGCAGAGCCTCTTTGCTGGAAAACGTCTCAGCACCGTGGGTCGGATGAGACACTCCCAGTGCTTCTGCACATTTTAAGACTCCCGGGCAAGCATGCTGCAAGTGTGGGCAGACATTCCTAAGGAGGCTATTTGAGTTGGAAGCATGAAAATGTTTACAGAGCAGCGTTTGCTCCAGCCCACAGACAATAAAAACAACCTGATTGTGGTTTCTCCTGGCAAGGCTGCACACTGAGAGTGAAAAGGCTCCATTTTCTGTCTGTTGGTATTTTTAGGCGGTGATAGGTTAGCAGCCCCCAGCAGAATGTGCTTCATTTTAAAGCAGGAGGAGCAATCTTTGCTCGATTTTCAACTCTGTACTCTTCAGTTCCTCCACACAGTTCTGGGAGTATCCACAGCCCCGCGCTTGCCTGTGTCCTTCTCCCTACTCATGGCCCTCTGTGTTTACCCTTCCTCGGGAGAGCCAAAACCAATACTAATTACCAGTGAATCAATCCTCACTGCCTGCACACTGGAAGGTCAGTGTTTACCTGGGATTCCAAGGCATGCCTCGTTTCTCTTCCCCAAAGATCAAACACTCACAGCAAATATCAAGCTCTGAAGAAAAGTTCTGAGATCTGCATTATGCAATGTATCCCTGAAGTTTCACCTTGCCCATAGCACAATGTCCTTTCAGACCTAGCTAGCATTACATATCCGGTTTTCCCTACCTGAAACAAACTTTTTCTTTTTTTTTTCTCTTCTCCTTTTTTTAAAGATTTATTTTATTTATTTGAAAGACAGAGTTACAGAGAGAGGTAGAGACAGAGAGAGAGGTCTTCCATCCGCTGGTTCACTCCCCCGATGGCCGCAACGGCCAAAGCCAGGAGTCAGGAACTTCTTCCGGGTCTTCCACATGGGTGCAGGGGCCCAAGGACTTGGGCCGTCTTCTACTGCTTTCCCAGGCCATAGCAGAGAGCTGGATCAGAAGAGGAGCAGCTGGGACTAGAACCCGTGCCCATGTGGGATGCCAGCGCTTCAGGCCAAGGCTTTAACCTGCTGCGCCACAGTGCCGGCCCCAAACTTTTCTTTTCTTAGTCAGCCTTCAAAACTGGCCCCAAATAAACCTTTCTTGGTGTGTTCTCCACTCACCCACAGTGCATTGCTCCATCCTTTGAACTCCACGCATACCTTGATGATATGGGTTACCTTCAGCCTCTAAAACTGACCTTCCTCTGATCATTCATTTTCCCGTCCTTATGACTTCCTGGCATTTAGTGCAACCCAGGACATGATAGGTGCTAAATAAATAGTAGCAAAAATAAACAAAAGAATTAAAGCTTTACATATGAATGGTGCTGTAAGACACAATTAATAGCACCTTTTGAAGGACATTTGCAAGTGGTCATTCTTTCACTTGGTGTTAGAGTTGCATCGATAGCATTATATTCAGTATACCAGTGACAGTGGACTAAAAGCTACTTCTATTAAGTGTTTAGTATATACCAACACTGACCATTATAACAAACTCTGTAAGACAGAGAGTAAAATTTCCAGTGTGGGGTGAGGGTGCTGGCACTGTGGTTTAGCAGGAAAAGCTGCTGCCTTCTACACTGAAATCTCATTTGAGCACTTGTTTGAGTCCTGGCCGCTCCAGTTCCAGCCCAGCTCTCTGCTAATGCTCCTGGGAAAGCAGCAGAGGCTGGCCCAAGTCCTTGGGTCCCTGTACCTGTGTGCAGACCTGGCAGAAGCTCCTGGCTCCTAGCTTCTGTCTGGCCCAGGCCTAGCCATCACGGCCATTTGGTAGTGAACCAGTGGATGAAAGTACTCTCTCTCGCTCTCGCTCTCACTTTCTTTGTTTCTCTCTGTAACTCTGGCTTTCAAATAAATAAAATAAATCTTTAAAAAATAAAAATAATTTAAAAAATTAAATTTCCAATGGGCTGATGGAATAATTAAAGTTTAGAGAGCTTGAGGAATTTGTCCAATCAGAGAACCAGTGAGTGACAGGGCTGGGGGGGGGGGGTGCAGGTCCTTGTGATCATCCCTCTGGCTGCCTCCATCTGCAGTACAGTGGAACGTAAGGAATAGGCCACCACCATGAAGTCTGGTTTCAGTGTGGCCAGGGCATGAATCAGCTATATAAGCCAGGACAGGCAGGAGAATCAGCAAGGAAAATTCTTTTTTTTTTTTTTTTTTAAAGATTTATTTATTTACTTGAATGTCAGAATTACACAGAGAGAGAGGAAAGGCACAGAGAGAGAGAGAGAGAGAGAGAGAAAGTCCTCCATCCACTGATTCACTCCTCAATTGGCCACAATGACCAGAGCTGAGCTGATCCGAAACCAGGAGTCAGGAGATTCCTCCAGGTCTCCCACATGGGTGCAGGGGCCCCAAGACTTGGGCTATCCTCCACTGCTTTCCCAGGACACAGCAGAGAGCTGGACAGGGAGTGGAGCAGCCAGGATTTGAAGTGGTGCCCCTATGGGATGCCCGCACTGCAGGCAGGGGTTTAACCGTCTACGCCACCAAGCCAGCCCAGAAAATTCTTTTCATGCTTGTTTTTTTTTTTTTTTAAATAGATCATTGGGACTGATGACATACATCTGTAATAGTAAATATGCCAATTAAATTACCCTTTATTCCTAACTTTGTAATGGAGTTGCTATGCCCACTGCAAGTATCCAAGGTGACTTGATAAAATTTCAGACAACATTATGGGAGTGGGAAGCAATCTTTATAGCTCAAGTCCACCTAGTAATGATTATCATTATTACTAAATGTCTCAATGGAGGTTACAAATAAAGTACAAAGTAATAAGTGTATAATAAATAAATACATGGGGTTGGCATGGTGGTGTAGCAGGTAAAGCTGCCACCTGCAGTGCCAGCTTCCCGTATGGGCACTGGTTCAAGTCCTGGCTGTCCACTTCTGATTCAACTCCCTGCTATGGCCTGGGAAAGCGGTGGAAGATGGCCCAAGTGCTTGGGACCTTGCACCCATGTGGGAGACCTGGAAGAAGCTCTTGGCTCCTGGCTTTGGATGGGCCCAGCTTCAGCCGCTGTGGCCATCTGGGGAGTGAACCAGCGGATGGAAGATCTCTCTTTCTCTCTCTCTCTGCCTCTGTGCTTTTCAAACAAATAAATCTTTAAAAATAAATAAATAAATAAATAAATAAATAAGTAAATACATATGTAACAATTTTCAGTATATTTGTATCATAGAAGAAACAAGCTACATCTATGCTAAAATCAAAATTCAGGCCATCTTGGAACAGAATATCTGTTGAAAGTTTAGCAGACCATACAAGAAAGCAAAAATTACACACTTCATCAACATAGATACCAAAAATTTAAAATAAAATAGTACTAAATCAAACTCACAAGTATATTGGAAAAGTGTGACTAAGTAAGGCTTCTCCCAGGAATACGTGCCTAGCTTAACAATAGAAGGTGTGTGAATTTGGCTCAACACTTAAGTTGTTTAAAGGAAAAAAAAAATCCCAAAATGTCACCTGAGCAGATGCAGAAAAACATTTGATAAAACTGCACACTATTTATGAATAAAAATATTAGCAAATTAGGTATGGGAGGCAGGGGAGTTGGCCAACCTGGTTAAGACTGTCTGCCAAAACCTTTATTTCAAATGATGAAATACCAGAAGCATTCTCCACAAAGTCAAGAAGACCAAGATGCCTTCCAATACCATTTCTATTCAACATTCATTGAAGCCTCTAGCCAATAAAAGAAGACAAGAACTAATTATCGAAAAGGAAGAAATAATATTGCTTTCATTTGCAGACAAGGATTCTGAACATAGAAAATCCTGGAGATTCATAAACCATTATGTACTAGTAAGTAAGTTCAGTAAGTGCTGCTGAAGACAAGAGTAATGTGCCAATTTTCTGCAACACCTTAGTTCAAAATAATAATCTGGTAATAAGGAAATGCAGTAATGAAACATGTTCCATCACGCTAATAGCAACAAAATTCATAAATTACCTACGAATAAACCTAACAAAGGAGTTGGCAGAGATACATCGAGACAATTAGGGAAGAGGGATCTTATTGGATGTTCCTGTCAGTCAGCCGGAGCAGGAAGTGCTCAGCAGATGTTTCTGTCTTCTGTAAGTGGAAAGTTGGCGAGATCAAAATCTACCTGAGAAAGACATCATAAAACAAATGAGGACCAGTGTTGTGACGTAGCTGGTAAACTGCTGCCTGTGATGCCAGCATCCCATATGGGCGCCAGTTCATGTCCCAGCTGCTTCACTTGCGATCCAGTTCCTTACTAATGGCCTGGGAAACACGTGGAAGATGGCTCAAGTTTTTGGGCACCTGCCACCCATGTGGGTGACTTGGATGAAGTTCCTGGCTCCTACTTTTGGCATGCCCCGGCCCTGGCTGTTGTGGTCATATGGAGAGTGAACCAGTGGATGGAAGATCTCTCTCTTTCTCTTTCTCTTTCTCCGTCTCTCCCTCTCTCTCTGGAGCTTTGACTTTCAAATAAGTAAATAAATCTTTATTATTTTTTAAGATGTATTTATTTCATTTGAAAGTCAGATTTACAGAGAAAGAGAGGCAGAGAAAGCGAAGTCTTCCATCTGCTGGTTCACTCCTCAATTGGCCACAATGGTGGGGAATTGTGCCGATCTGAAACCAGGAGCCAAGAGCCAGGAGCCAGGAGCTTCTTCAGGGTCTTCCATGCAGATGCAGGGGCCCAAGCACTTGGGCCATCTTCCACTGCTTTCCCAGGCCATAGCAGAGAGCTGGATCAGAAGTGGAACAGCTGGGAATTGAACCGGCACCCATATGGGATGCCGGCACTGCAAGCAGCAGCTTTACCCACTATGCTATAGCACCGGTCTCATAAATAAATCTTTAAAAAACAAAAACAAGGGCCGGGCCAGCTCTGGCCGTTGCGGCCAACTGGGGAAGACCCTCTCTCTCTCTCCCTCTTCTTCTTTCTCTGTGTAACTCTGACTTTTAAAAAAAATATTTAAATCTTTTAAAAAAGTTTATTTTCATTTACTTGAAAGATAGAGCACTAGAGAGGGGGGCGGAGAGAGAGAAAGATTCCCTCCCATTGATTCAATGCCCAGATCCTGCAATAGCCAAGGGTGGGCCTGGTCAACGCAAGGAGCTGGGAACTTCCATTCAGGTCTCCCATTTG